>NW_022265331.1:0-14923 GCF_002021735.2 Oncorhynchus kisutch
AAATCGGCATGTTTCCATCAGACATATCAGACGTTATGTTACAGATTGTGAAACCTATGATTTTAAAGATTTATAATTGTCAGGATTGCCGAGTGGTCTAAGGCGCCAGACTCAAGGTGAGAGTCCCTCCTAGTTACTGGGGTATTCTGGTCTCCGATTGGAGGCGAGGGTTCAAATCCCTCTTCTGACACAACTTTTGCCTTAAGAAAGAGTAGCTCTTTGTCAATCCGAAAAGTTTCCAAATGGTGAAAGGAAAACACATGAACAGTGATTAATCGTTTGATAGATGCCATAGTTTGAGAACAGACAACACATGAAATGCGAATGATCGTTCTATACATGTCATCATATGCCTAGTTTAGAATTCAAAAAGTTACTCAAAATCCATAAAAAAATCTTTTTTACTATATCTTTCATTAGCTTTTAACATTTTTTGTTTATTTTTCTTTGTATCTTAAGATCGGCATGTTTCCATCAGACATATCAGACGTTATGTTTACAGAATTGTGAAAACCTATGAATTTTAAGATTTATAATTGTCAGGATTGGCCGAGTGGTCTAAGGCGCCAGACTCAAGGTGAGAGTCCTTCCTAGTTACTGGGTATTCTGGTCTCCGATTGGAGGCGAGGTTCAAATCCCTCTTCTGACACAACTTTTGCCTTAGAAGAGTTAGCTCTTTGTCAAATCCGAAAAGTTCTCCAAATGGTGAAAGGAAAACACATGAACAGTGATTAATCGTTTGATAGATGCCATAGTTTGAGAACAGACAACACATGAAACGCGAATAATCGTTCGATACATGTCATCATATGCCTAGTTTAGAATTCAAAAAGTTACTCAAAATCCATAAAAAATGTTTTTACTATATCTTTCATTAGCTTTTAACATTTTTTATTTATTTTTCTTTGTATCTTAAGATCGGCATGTTTCCATCAGACATATCAGACGTTATGTTACAGAATCATGAAAACATATGAATTTTTGGATTTATAATTGTCAGGATGGCCGAGTGGTCTAAGGCGCCAGACTCAAGGTGAGAGTCCTTCCTAGTTACTGGGGTATTCTGGTCTCCGATTGGAGGCGAGGGTTTTAATCCCTCTTCTGACACAACTTTTGCCTTAGAAAGAGTAGCTCTTTGTCAAATCCGAAAGTTCTCCAAGTGGTGAAAGGAAAACACATGAACAGTGATTAATCGTCTGACAGATGCCATAGTTTGAGAACAGACAACACATGAAACGCGAATAATCGTTCGATACATGTCATCATATGCCTAGTTTAGAATTCCAAAAGTTACTCAAAATCCATAAAAAAATCTTTTTTACTATATCTTTCATTAGCTTTTAACATTTTTTGTTTATTTTTCTTTGTATCTTAAGATCGGCATGTTTCCATCAGACATATCAGACGTTATGTTACAGAATCATGAAAACATATGAATTTTTGGGATTTATAATTGTCAGGATGGCCGAGTGGTCTAAGGCGCCAGACTCAAGGTGAGAGTCCTTCCTAGTTACTGGGGTATTCTGGTCTCCGATTGGAGGCGAGGGTTCAAATCCCTCTTCTGACACAACTTTTGCCTTAAAAAGTAGCTCTTTGTCAATACCGAAAAATTCTCCAAATGGTGAAAGTTACTCAAAATCCATAAAAAATGTTTTTTATTATATCTTTCATTAGCTTTTAACAATTTTTGTTTATTTTTGTTTGTATCTTAAGATCGGCATGTTTCCATCAGACATATCAGACGTTATGTTACAGAATCGCGAAAACATATGAATTTTAAATATTTATAATTGTCAGGATGGCGAGTGGTCTAAGGCGCCAGACTCAAGGTGAGAGTCCTTCCTAGTTACTGGGGTGTTCTGGTCTCCGATTGGAGGTGAGGGTTCAAATCCCTCTTCTGACACAACTTTTGCCTTAAAAAGTAGCTCTTTGTCAATACCGAAAAATTCTCCAAATGGTGAAAGGAAAACACATGAACAGTGATTAATCGTTTGATAGATGCCATAGTTTGAGAACAGACAACACATGAAACGCGAATAATCGTTCGATACATGTCATCATATGCCTAGTTTAGAATTCAAAAAGTTACTCAAAATCCATAAAAAAATGTTTTTACTATATCTTTCATTAGCTTTAAAAAAAAATTGTTTATTTTTTCTTTGTATCTTAAGATCGGCATGTTTCCATCAGACATATCAGACGTTATGTTACAGAATCGCGAAAACATATGAATTTTAAATATTTATAATTGTCAGGATGGCCGAGTGGTCTAAGGCGCCAGACTCAAGGTGAGAGTCCTTCCTAGTTACTGGGGTGTTCTGGTCTCCGATTGGAGGCGAGGGTTCAAATCCCTCTTCTGACACAACTTTTGCCTTAAAAAGTAGCTCTTTGTCAAATCCGAAAAGTTCTCCAAATGGTGAAAGGAAAACACATGAACAGTGATTAATCGTTTGATAGATGCCATAGTTTGAGAACAGACAACACATGAAACGCGAATAATCCTTCGATACATGTCATCATATGCCTAGTTTAGAATTCAAAAAGTTACTCAAAATCCATAAAAAAATGTTTTTTACTATATCTTTCATTAGCTTTAAAAAAAATTTTTTATTTTTCTTTGTATCTTAAGATCGGCATGTTTCCATCAGACATATCAGACGTTATGTTACAGAATCGCTAAAACATATGAATTTTAAGGATTTACAATTGTCAGGATGGCCGAGTGGTCTAAGGCGCCAGACTCAAGGTGAGAGTCCTTCCTAGTTACTGGGGTGTTCTGGTCTCCGATTGGAGGCGAGGGTTCAAATCCCTCTTCTGACACAACTTTTGCCTTAAAAAAGAGTAGCTCTTTGTCAAATCCGAAAAGTTCTCCAAATGGTGAAAGGAAAACACATGAACAGTGATTAATCGTTTGATAGATGCCATAGTTTGAGAACAGACAACACATGAAACGCGAATAATCGTTCGATACATGTCATCATATGCCTAGTTTAGAATTCAAAAAGTTACTCAAAATCCATAAAAAATGTTTTTTATTATATCTTTCATTAGCTTTTAACATTTTTTGTTTATTTTTCTTTGTATCTTAAGATCGGCATGTTTACATCAGACATATCAGACGTTATGTTACAGAATTGTGAAAAACTATGAATTTTAAAGCCTTTTAATTGTCAGGATGGCCGAGTGGTCTAAGGCGCCAGACTCATGGTGAGAGTCCTTCCTAGTTACTAGGGTATTCTGGTCTCCGATTGGAGGCGAGGGTTCAAATCCCTCTTCTAACACAACTTTTGCCTTAAAAAGTAGCTCTTTGTCAATACCGAAAAATTCTCCAAATGGTGAAAGTTACTCAAAATCCATAAAAAAATGTTTTTTATTATATCTTTCATTAGCTTTTAACATTTTTTGTTTATTTTTCTTTGTATCTTAAGATCGGCATGTTTCCATCAGACATATCAGACGTTATGTTACAGAATTGTGAAAACCTATGAATTTTAAAGACTTTTAATTGTCAGGATGGCCGAGTGGTCTAAGGCGCCAGACTCAAGGTGAGAGTCCTTCCTAGTTACTAGGGTATTCTGGTCTCCGATTGGAGGCGAGGGTTCAAATCCCTCTTCTGACACAACTTTTGCCTTAAAAAGTAGCTCTTTGTCAATACCGAAAAATTCTCCAAATGGTGAAAGTTACTCAAAATCCATAAAAAAATGTTTTTTATTATATCTTTCATTAGCTTTTAACATTTTTTGTATATTTTTCTTTGTATCTTAAGATCGGCATGTTTACATCAGACATATCAGACGTTATGTTACAGAATTGTGAAAACCTATGAATTTTAAAGACTTTTAATTGTCAGGATGGCCGAGTGGTCTAAGGCGCCAGACTCAAGGTGAGAGTCCTTCCTAGTTACTAGGGTCTTCTGGTCTCCGATTGGAGGCGAGGGTTCAAATCCCTCTTCTAACACAACTTTTGCCTTAAAAAGTAGCTCTTTGTCAATACCGAAAAATTCTCCAAATGGTGAAAGTTACTCAAAATCCATAAAAAAATGTTTTTTATTATATCTTTCATTAGCTTTTAACATTTTTTGTTTATTTTTCTTTGTATCTTAAGATCGGCATGTTTCCATCAGACATATCAGACGTTATGTTACAGAATTGTGAAAACCTATGAATTTTAAAGACTTATAATTGTCAGGATGTCCGAGTTGTCTAAGGCGCCAGACTCAAGGTGAGAGTCCTTCCTAGTTACTGGGGTATTCTGGTCTCCGATTGGAGGCGAGTGTTCAAATCCCTCTTCTGACACAACTTTTGCCTTAAAAAAGAGTAGCTCTTTGTCAAATCCGAAAAGTTCTCCAAATGGTGAAAGGAAAACACATGAACAGTGATTAATCGTTTGATAGATGCCATAGTTTGAGAACAGACAACACATGAAACGCGAATAATCGTTCGATACATGTCATCATATGCCTAGTTTAGAATTCAAAAAGTTACTCAAAATCCATAAAAAAATGTTTTTTATTATATCTTTCATTAGCTTTTAACATTTTTGTTTATTTTTCTTTGTATCTTAAGATCGGCATGTTTACATCAGACATATCAGACGTTATGTTACAAAATCGTGAAAACATATGAATTTTTTGGATTTATAATTGTCAGGATGGCCGAGTGGTCTAAGGCGCCAGACTCAAGGTGAGAGTCCTTCCTAGTTACTGGGCTGTTCTGGTCTCCGATTGGAGGCGAGGGTTCAAATCCCTCTTCTGACACAACTTTTGCCTTAAAAAGTAGCTCTTTGTCAATACCGAAAAATTCTCCAAATGGTGAAAGGAAAACACATGAACAGTGATTAATCCTTTGATAGATGCCATAGTTTGAGAACAGACAACACATGAAACGCGAATAATCGTTCGATACATGTCATCATATGCCTAGTTTAGAATTCAAAAAGTTACTCAAAATCCATAAAAAAATGTTTTTTACTATATCTTTCATTAGCTTTAAAAAAAAATTGTTTATTTTTCTTTGTATCTTAAGATCGGCATGTTTCCATCAGACATATCAGACGTTATGTTACAGAATCGCTAAAACATATGAATTTTAAGGATTTATAATTGTCAGGATGGCCGAGTGGTCTAAGGCGCCAGACTCAAGGTGAGAGTCCTTCCTAGTTACTGGGGTGTTCTGGTCTCCGATTGGAGGCGAGGGTTCAAATCCCTCTTCTGACAAAAATTTTGCCTTAAAAAAGAGTAGCTCTTTGTCAAATCCGAAAAGTTCTCCAAATGGTGAAAGGAAAACACATGAACAGTGATTAATCGTTTGATAGATGCCATAGTTTGAGAACAGACAACACATGAAACGCGAATAATCGTTCGATACATGTCATCATATGCCTAGTTTAGAATTCATAAAGTTACTCAAAATCCATAAAAAAATGTTTTTTACTATATCTTTCATTAGCTTTTAACATTTTTTGTTTATTTTTCTTTGTATCTTAAGATCGGCATGTTTCCATCAGACATATCAGACGTTATGTTACAGAATTGTGAAAACCTATGAATTTTAAAGACTTTTAATTGTCAGGATGGCCGAGTGGTCTAAGGCGCCAGACTCAAGGTGAGAGTCCTTCCTAGTTACTGGGGTATTCTGGTCTCCGATTGGAGGCGAGGGTTCAAATCCCTCTTCTGACACAACTTTGCCTTAAAAAGTAGCTCTTTGTCAATACCGAAAAATTCTCCAAATGGTGAAAGTTACTCAAAATCCATAAAAAATGTTTTTTATTATATCTTTCATTAGCTTTTAACAATTTTTGTTTATTTTTGTTTGTATCTTAAGATCGGTATGTTTCCATCAGACATATCAGACGTTATGTTACAGAATCGTGAAAACATATGAATTTTAAATATTTATAATTGTCAGGATGGCTGAGTGGTCTAAGGCGCCAGACTCAAGGTGAGAGTCCTTCCTAGTTACTGGGTTGTTCTGGTCTCCGATTGGAGGCGAGGGTTCAAATCCCTCTTCTGACACAACTTTTGCCTTAAAAAGTAGCTCTTTGTCAATACCGAAAAATTCTCCAAATGGTGAAAGGAAAACACATGAACAGTGATTAATCGTTTGATAGATGCCATAGTTTGAGAACAGACAACACATGAAACGCGAATAATCCTTCGATACATGTCATCATATGCCTAGTTTAGACTTCAAAAAGTTACTCAAAATCCATTAAAAAATGTTTTTTACTATATCTTTCATTAGCTTTTAACATTTTTTGTTTATTTTTCTTTGTATCTTAAGATCGGCATGTTTCCATCAGACATATCAGACGTTATGTTACAGAATTGTGAAAACCTATGAATTTTAAGGATTTATAATTGTCAGGATGGCCGAGTGGTCTAAGGCGCCAGACTCAAGGTGAGAGTCCTTCCTAGTTACTGGGCTGTTCTGGTCTCCGATTGGAGGCGAGGGTTCAAATCCCTCTTCTGACACAACTTTTGCCTTAAAAAGTAGCTCTTTGTCAATACCGAAAAATTCTCCAAATGGTGAAAGGAAAACACATGAACAGTGATTAATCGTTTGATAGATGCCATAGTTTGAGAACAGACAACACATGAAACGCGAATAATCGTTCGATACATGTCATCATATGCCTAGTTTAGAATTCATAAAGTTACTCAAAATCCATTAAAAAATGTTTTTTACTATATCTTTCATTAGCTTTTAACATTTTTTGTTTATTTTTCTTTGTATCTTAAGATCGGCATGTTTCCATCAGACATATCAGACGTTATGTTACAGAATTGTGAAAACCTATGAATTTTAGAGACTTTTAATTGTCAGGATGGCCGAGTGGTCTAAGGCGCCAGACTCAAGGTGAGAGTCCTTCCTAGTTACTGGGGTATTCTGGTCTCCGATTGGAGGCGAGGGTTCAAATCACTCTTCTGACACAACTATTGCCTTAAAAAGTAGCTCTTTGTCAATACCGAAAAATTCTCCAAATGGTGAAAGTTACTCAAAATCCATAAAAAAATGTTTTTTATTATATCTTTCATTAGCTTTTAACAATTTTTGTTTATTTTTCTTTGTATCTTAAGATCGGTATGTTTCCATCAGACATATCAGACGTTATGTTACAGAATCGTGAAAACATATGAATTTTAAATATTTATAATTGTCAGGATGGCTGAGTGGTCTAAGGCGCCAGACTCAAGGTGAGAGTCCTTCCTAGTTACTGGGTTGTTCTGGTCTCCGATTGGAGGCGAGGGTTCAAATCCCTCTTCTGACACAACTTTTGCCTTAAAAAGTAGCTCTTTGTCAATACCGAAAAATTCTCCAAATGGTGAAAGGAAAACACATGAACAGTGATTAATCGTTTGATAGATGCCATAGTTTGAGAACAGACAACACATGAAACGCGAATAATCCTTCGATACATGTCATCATATGCCTAGTTTAGACTTCAAAAAGTTACTCAAAATCCATTAAAAAATGTTTTTTACTATATCTTTCATTAGCTTTTAACATTTTTTGTTTATTTTTCTTTGTATCTTAAGATCGGCATGTTTCCGTCAGACATATCAGACGTTATGTTACAGAATTGTGAAAACCTATGAATTTTAAGGATTTATAATTGTCAGGATGGCCGAGTGGTCTAAGGCGCCAGACTCAAGGTGAGAGTCCTTCCTAGTTACTGGGCTGTTCTGGTCTCCGATTGGAGGCGAGGGTTCAAATCCCTCTTCTGACACAACTTTTGCCTTAAAAAGTAGCTCTTTGTCAATACCGAAAAATTCTCCAAATGGTGAAAGGAAAACACATGAACAGTGATTAATCGTTTGATAGATGCCATAGTTTGAGAACAGACAACACATGAAACGCGAATAATCGTTCGATACATGTCATCATATGCCTAGTTTAGAATTCATAAAGTTACTCAAAATCCATTAAAAAATGTTTTTTACTATATCTTTCATTAGCTTTTAACATTTTTTGTTTATTTTTCTTTGTATCTTAAGATCGGCATGTTTCCATCAGACATATCAGACGTTATGTTACAGAATTGTGAAAACCTATGAATTTTAGAGACTTTTAATTGTCAGGATGGCCGAGTGGTCTAAGGCGCCAGACTCAAGGTGAGAGTCCTTCCTAGTTACTGGGGTATTCTGGTCTCCGATTGGAGGCGAGGGTTCAAATCACTCTTCTGACACAACTATTGCCTTAAAAAGTAGCTCTTTGTCAATACCGAAAAATTCTCCAAATGGTGAAAGTTACTCAAAATCCATAAAAAAATGTTTTTTATTATATCTTTCATTAGCTTTTAACAATTTTTGTTTATTTTTCTTTGTATCTTAAGATCGGTATGTTTCCATCAGACATATCAGACGTTATGTTACAGAATCGTGAAAACATATGAATTTTAAATATTTATAATTGTCAGGATGGCCGAGTGGTCTAAGGCGCCAGACTCAAGGTGAGAGTCCTTCCTAGTTACTGGGTTGTTCTGGTCTCCGATTGGAGGCGAGGTTTCAAATCCCTCTTCTGACACAACTTTTGCCTTAAAAAGTAGCTCTTTGTCAATACCGAAAAATTCTCCAAATGGTGAAAGGAAAACACATGAACAGTGATTAATCGTTTGATAGATGCCATAGTTTGAGAACAGACAACACATGAAACGCGAATAATCCTTCGATACATGTCATCATATGCCTAGTTTAGACTTCAAAAAGTTACTCAAAATCCATTAAAAAATGTTTTTTACTATATCTTTCATTAGCTTTTAACATTTTTTGTTTATTTTTCTTTGTATCTTAAGATCGGCATGTTTCCATCAGACATATCAGACGTTATGTTACAGAATTGTGAAAACCTATGAATTTTAAGGATTTATAATTGTCAGGATGGCCGAGTGGTCTAAGGCGCCAGACTCAAGGTGAGAGTCCTTCCTAGTTACTGGGCTGTTCTGGTCTCCGATTGGAGGCGAGGGTTCAAATCCCTCTTCTGACACAACTTTTGCCTTAAAAAGTAGCTCTTTGTCAATACCGAAAAATTCTCCAAATGGTGAAAGGAAAACACATGAACAGTGATTAATCGTTTGATAGATGCCATAGTTTGAGAACAGACAACACATGAAACGCGAATAATCGTTCGATACATGTCATCATATGCCTAGTTTAGAATTCATAAAGTTACTCAAAATCCATTAAAAAATGTTTTTTACTATATCTTTCATTAGCTTTTAACATTTTTTGTTTATTTTTCTTTGTATCTTAAGATCGGCATGTTTCCATCAGACATATCAGACGTTATGTTACAGAATTGTGAAAACCTATGAATTTTAAAGAATTTTAATTGTCAGGATGGCCGAGTGGTCTAAGGCGCCAGACTCAAGGTGAGAGTCCTTCCTAGTTACTGGGGTATTCTGGTCTCCGATTGGAGGCGAGGGTTCAAATCCCTCTTCTGACACAACTTTTGCCTTAAAAAGTAGCTCTTTGTCAATACCGAAAAATTCTCCAAATGGTGAAAGTTACTCAAAATCCATAAAAAAATGTTTTTTATTATATCTTTCATTAGCTTTTAACAATTTTTGTTTATTTTTGTTTGTATCTTAAGATCGGTATGTTTCCATCAGACATATCAGACGTTATGTTACAGAATCGTGAAAACATATGAATTTTAAATATTTATAATTGTCAGGATGGCCGAGTGGTCTAAGACGCCAGACTCAAGGTGAGAGTCCTTCCTAGTTACTGGGTTGTTCTGGTCTCCGATTGGAGGCGAGCGTTCAAATCCCTCTTCTGACACAACTTTTGCCTTAAAAAGTAGCTCTTTGTCAATACCGAAAAATTCTCCAAATGGTGAAAGGAAAACACATGAACAGTGATTAATCGTTTGATAGATGCCATAGTTTGAGAACAGACAACACATGAAACGCGAATAATCCTTCGATACATGTCATCATATGCCTAGTTTAGACTTCAAAAAGTTACTCAAAATCCATTAAAAAATGTTTTTTACTATATCTTTCATTAGCTTTTAACATTTTTTGTTTATTTTTCTTTGTATCTTAAGATCGGCATGTTTCCATCAGACATATCAGACGTTATGTTACAGAATTGTGAAAACCTATGAATTTTAAGGATTTATAATTGTCAGGATGGCCGAGTGGTCTAAGGCGCCAGACTCAAGGTGAGAGTCCTTCCTAGTTACTGGGCTGTTCTGGTCTCCGATTGGAGGCGAGGGTTCAAATCCCTCTTCTGACACAACTTTTGCCTTAAAAAGTAGCTCTTTGTCAATACCGAAAAATTCTCCAAATGGTGAAAGGAAAACACATGAACAGTGATTAATCGTTTGATAGATGCCATAGTTTGAGAACAGACAACACATGAAACGCGAATAATCGTTCGATACATGTCATCATATGCCTAGTTTAGAATTCATAAAGTTACTCAAAATCCATTAAAAAATGTTTTTACTATATCTTTCATTAGCTTTTAACATTTTTTGTTTATTTTTCTTTGTATCTTAAGATCGGCATGTTTCCATCAGACACATCAGACGTTATGTTACAGAATTGTGAAAACCTATGAATTTTAAAGACTTTTAATTGTCAGGATGGCCGAGTGGTCTAAGGCGCCAGACTCAAAGTGAGAGTCCTTCCTAGTTACTGGGGTATTCTGGTCTCCGATTGGAGGCGAGGGTTCAAATCCCTCTTCTGACACAACTTTTGCCTTAAAAAGTAGCTCTTTGTCAATACCGAAAAATTCTCCAAATGGTGAAAGTTACTCAAAATCCATAAAAAAATGTTTTTTATTATATCTTTCATTAGCTTTTAACAATTTTTGTTTATTTTTGTTTGTATCTTAAGATCGGTATGTTTCCATCAGACATATCAGACGTTATGTTACAGAATCGTGAAAACATATGAATTTTAAAATATTTATAATTGTCAGGATGGCCGAGTGGTCTAAGGCGCCAGACTCAAGGTGAGAGTCCTTCCTAGTTACTGGGCTGTTCTGGTCTCCGATTGGAGGCGAGGGTTCAAATCCCTCTTCTGACACAACTTTTGCCTTAAAAAGTAGCTCTTTGTCAATACCGAAAAATTCTCCAAATGGTGAAAGGAAAACACATGAACAGTGATTAATCGTTTGATAGATGCCATAGTTTGAGAACAGACAACACATGAAACGCGAATAATCGTTCGATACATGTCATCATATGCCTAGTTTAGAATTCATAAAGTTACTCAAAATCCATTAAAAAATGTTTTTTACTATATCTTTCATTAGCTTTTAACATTTTTTGTTTATTTTTCTTTGTATCTTAAGATCGGCATGTTTCCATCAGACACATCAGACGTTATGTTACAGAATTGTGAAAACCTATGAATTTTAAAGACTTTTAATTGTCAGGATGGCCGAGTGGTCTAAGGCGCCAGACTCAAAGTGAGAGTCCTTCCTAGTTACTGGGGTATTCTGGTCTCCGATTGGAGGCGAGGGTTCAAATCCCTCTTCTGACACAACTTTTGCCTTAAAAAGTAGCTCTTTGTCAATACCGAAAAATTCTCCAAATGGTGAAGTTACTCAAAATCCATAAAAAAATGTTTTTTATTATATCTTTCATTAGCTTTTAACAATTTTTGTTTATTTTTGTTTGTATCTTAAGATCGGTATGTTTCCATCAGACATATCAGACGTTATGTTACAGAATCGTGAAAACATATGAATTTTAAATATTTATAATTGTCAGGATGGCCGAGTGGTCTAAGGCGCCAGACTCAAGGTGAGAGTCCTTCCTAGTTACTGGGCTGTTCTGGTCTCCGATTGGAGGCGAGGGTTCAAATCCCTCTTCTGACACAACTTTTGCCTTAAAAAGTAGCTCTTTGTCAATACCGAAAATTCTCCAAATGGTGAAAGGAAAACACATGAACAGTGATTAATCGTTTGATAGATGCCATAGTTTGAGAACAGACAACACATGAAACGCGAATAATCGTTCGATACATGTCATCATATGCCTAGTTTAGAATTCATAAAGTTACTCAAAATCCATTAAAAATGTTTTTTACTATATCTTTCATTAGCTTTTAACATTTTTTGTTTATTTTTCTTTGTATCTTAAGATCGGCATGTTTCCATCAGACATATCAGACGTTATGTTACAGAATTGTGAAAACCTATGAATTTTAAGGATTTATAATTGTCAGGATGGCCGAGTGGTCTAAGGCGCCAGACTCAAGGTGAGAGTCCTTCCTAGTTACTGGGCTGTTCTGGTCTCCGATTGGAGGCGAGGGTTCAAATCCCTCTTCTGACACAACTTTTGCCTTAAAAAGTAGCTCTTTGTCAATACCGAAAAATTCTCCAAATGGTGAAAGGAAAACACATGAACAGTGATTAATCGTTTGATAGATGCCATAGTTTGAGAACAGACAACACATGAAACGCGAATAATCCTTCGATACATGTCATCATATGCCTAGTTTAGAATTCAAAAAGTTACTCAAAATCCATAAAAAAATGTTTTTTACTATATCTTTCATTAGCTTTAAAAAATTTTTTTTATTTTTCTTTGTATCTTAAGATCGGCATGTTTCCATCAGACATATCATACGTTATGTTACAGAATCGCTAAAACATATGAATTTTAAGGATTTTAATTGTCAGGATGGCCGAGTGGTCTAAGGCGCCAGACTCAAGGTGAGAGTCCTTCCTAGTTACTGGGGTGTTCTGGTCTCCGATTGGAGGCGAGGGTTCAAATCCCTCTTCTGACACAACTTTTGCCTTAAAAAGAGTAGCTCTTTGTCAATCCGAAAATTTCTCCAAATGGTGAAAGGAAACACATGAACAGTGATTAATCTTTTGATAGATGCCATAGTTTGAGAACAGACAACACATGAACGCGAATAATCGTTCGATACATGTCATCATATGCCTAGTTTAGAATTCAAAAGTTACTCAAATCCATAAAAAATGTTTTTTATATATCTTTCATTAGCTTTAACATTTTTTGTTTTTTTTCTTTGTATCTTAAGATCGGCATGTTTACATCAGACATATCAGACGTTATGTTACAGAATTGTGAAAACCTATGAATTTTAAAGACTTTTAATTGTCAGGATGGCCGAGTGGTCTAAGGCGCCAGACTCAAGGTGAGAGTCCTTCCTAGTTACTAGGGTATTCTGGTCTCCGATTGGAGGAGGGTTCAAATCCCTCTTCTGACACAACTTTTGCCTTAAAAAGTAGCTCTTTGTCAATACCGAAAAATTCTCCAAATGGTGAAAGTTACTCAAAATCCTAAAAAAATGTTTTTACTTATATCTTTCATTAGCTTTTAACATTTTTGTTTATTTTTCTTTGTATCTTAAGATCGGCATGTTTCCATCAGACATATCAGACGTTATGTTACAGAATTGTGAAACCTATGAATTTTAAAGACTTTTAATTGTCAGGATGGCCGAGTGGTCTAAGGCGCCAGACTCAAGGTAGAGTCCTCCTAGTTACTACGTTTCTGGTCTCCGATTGGAGGCGAGGGTTCAAATCCCTCTTCTGACACAACTTTTGCCTAAAAAGTAGCTCTTTGTCATACCGAAAAATTCTCCAAATGGTGAAAGTTACTCAAAATCCATAAAAAATGTTTTTTATTATATCTTTCATTAGCTTTTAACATTTTTTGTATATTTTTCTTTGTATCTTAAGATCGGCATGTTTACATCAGACATATCAGACGTTTGTTACAGAATGTGAAACCTATGAATTTGTAAAGACTTTTAATTGTCAGGATGGCCGAGTGGTCTAAGGCCCAGACTCAAGGAGAGTCCTTCCTAGTTACTAGGGTATTCTGGTCTCCGATTGGAGGCGAGGGTTCAAATCCCTCTTCTAACACAACTTTTGCCTAAAAAAGTACTCTTTGTCAATACCGAAAAATTCTCCAAATTGTGAAAGTTTACTCAAAATCCATAAAAAAATGTTTTTATTATATCATTCATTAGCTTTTAACATTTTTTGTTTATTTTTCTTTGTATCTTAAGATCGCCTGTTTCCATCAGACATATCAGACGTTATGTTACAGAATGTGAAAACCTATGAATTTTAAAAGACTTATAATTGTCAGATGTCCGAGTTGTCTAAGGCGCCAGACTCAAGGTGAGAGTCCTTCCTAGTTACTGGGGTATTCTGGTCTCCGATTGGAGGCGAGTGTTCAATCCCTCTTCTGACACAACTTTTGCCATAAAAAGTAGCTCTTTTCAATACCGAAAAATTCTCCAATGGTGAAAGGAAAACCACATGAACAGTGATTAATCCTTTTGATAGATGCCATAGTTTGAGAACAGACAACACATGAAACGCGAATAATCGTTCGATAATGTCATCATATGCCTAGTTTTAGAATTCAAAAGTTACTCAAATCCATTAAAAAATCTTTTTTACTATATCTTTCATTAGCTTTAAAAAAAAATTTTTATTTTTCTTTGTATCTTAAGATCGGCATGTTTCCATCAGACATATCAACGTTATGTACAGAATCGCTAAACATATGAATTTTAAGGATTTACAATTGTCAGGATGGCCGAGTGGTCTAAGGCGCCAGACTCAAGGTGAGAGTCCTTCCTAGTTACTGGGGTGTTCTGGTCTCCGATGGAGGCGAGGGTTCAAATCCCTCTTCTGACACCACTTTTGCCTTAAAAAAAGTAGCTCTTTGTCAATCCGAAAGTTCTCCAAATGGTGAAAGGAAAACACATGAACAGTGATTAATCGTTTGATAGATGCCATAGTTTGAGAACAGCAACACCATGAAACGCGAATAGTCGTTCGATACATGTCATCAATGCCCTAGTTTAGAATTCAAAAGTTACTCAAAATCCATAAAAAAATGTTTTTTTATATCTTTCATTAAGCTTTTAACATTTTTTGTTTTATTTTTCTTTGTATCTTAAGATCGGCATGTTT
>NW_022265332.1:0-14865 GCF_002021735.2 Oncorhynchus kisutch
CTGCCCTCCCTCTCTCTCCCTCCTGCCCTCCCATCTCTCCTCCTGCCCTCCCCATCTCTCTCTCCTGCCCTCCCCCTCTCTCCCTCCTGCCCCCTCTCTCCCTCCTGCCCTCCCCCTCTCTCCCTCCTGCCCTCCCCCTCTCTCCCTCCTGCCCCCTCTCTCTCCCTCCTGCCCTCCCTCTCTCCCTCCTGCCCTCCCTCTCTCTACCTCCCATTCCTTCTCTTTTTGTCATCTGAAAGGTCCATTTTATTTGGTTTTGCTTCGGCCGTGATTTTCATTTCAGCAGAGCAAGAAAATTGCAATATAACAAGGCAACAAACATCATCATTTAATAATTGTGACTTTTGGAGCACCTCATCACTTCCCGCCCTGCTCCCTCTCTTTTTCCCTTCTGTGTTTACTTTAACAGGTTCCCTCGCTCCGTCAGAAAATGAAGAGGCCTACTCAGCCCCACTGTAAGAGCTTGGGGAAATTGGCTCCTCCAATGATTGTTTTAACACCCCTAATTTTGAGAGAGGCCTCCAGGACTGGATACAGACTGTCTTGTACCCCTACTTGGACAATTTGTCCCATTTAGTTATTGAACTTTAACAGACAGACAGAGCAGTGGGAGAGAGAGGTCTAGGTGGTGAAGAGAGAGAGATCTAGGTGGTGAAGAGAGAGAGGTCTAGGTGGTGAAGAGAGAGAGGTCTAGGTGGTGAAGAGAGAGAGGTCTAGGTGGTGAAGAGAGAGAGGTCTAGGTGGTGAAGAGAGAGGGTCTAGGTGGTGAAGAGAGAGAGGTCTAGGTGGTGAAGAGAGAGAGGTCTAGGTGGTGAAGAGAGAGAGGTCTAGGTGGTGAAGAGACAGAGGTCTAGGTGGTGTAGAGAGAGGTCTAGGTGGTGTGGGGTGAAGAGAGCAGTGGGAGAGAGAGGTCTAGGTGGTGAAGAGAGAGAGGTCTAGGTGGTGAAGAGAGAGAGGTCTAGGTGGTGAAGAGAGAGAGGTCTAGGTGGTGAAGAGAGAGAGGTCTAGGTGGTGAGGTGGGTGAAAGAGAGAGAGGTCCTAGGTGGTGAAGAGAGAGAGGTCTAGGTGGTGAAGAGAGAGAGGTCTAGGTGGTGAAGAGAGAGAGGTCTAGGTGGTGTAGAGAGAGAGGTCTAGGTGGTGGTAGAGAGAGAGGTCTAGGTGGTGAAGAGAGAGAGAGGTCTGGTGGTGTGCGTGATAAGAGAGGTAGTGGGAGAGAGAGGTCTAGGTGGTGAAGAGAGAGAGGTCTAGGTGGTGAAGAGAGAGGAGGTCTAGGTGGCGAGAGAGAGAGGTCTAGGTGGTGAAGAGAGAGAGGTCTAGGTGGTGAAGAGAGACGAGGTCTAGGTGGTGAAGGAGAGAGGGTCTAGGTGGTGTGGGTTGAAGAGAGCAGTGGGAGAGAGAGTTCTAGGTGGTGAAGAGAGAGAGGTCTAGGTGGTGAAGAGAGAGAGGTCTAGGTGGTGAAGAGAGAGAGGTCTAGGTGGTGAAGAGAGAGAGGTCTAGGTGGTGAAGAGAGAGAGGTCTAGGTGGTGAAGAGAGAGAGGTCTAGGTGGTGAAGAGAGAGAGGTCTAGGTGGTGAAGAGAGAGAGGTCTAGGTGGTGAAGAGAGAGAGGTCTAGGTGGTGTAGTGAAGAGAGCAGTGGGAGAGAGAGGTCTAGGTGGTGAAGAGAGAGAGGTCTAGGTGGTGAAGAGAGAGAGGTCTAGGTGGTGAAGAGAGAGAGGTCTAGGTGGTGAAGAGAGAGAGGTCTAGGTGGTGAAGAGAGAGAGGTCTAGGTGGTGTAGAGAGAGAGGTCTAGGTGGTGTAGAGAGAGAGGTCTAGGTGGTGAAGAGAGAGAGGTCTAGGTGGTGTGGTGAAGAGAGCAGTGGGAGAGAGAGGTCTAGGTGGTGAAGAGAGAGAGGTCTAGGTGGTGAAGAGAGAGAGGTCTAGGTGGTGAAGAGAGAGAGGTCTAGGTGGTGAAGAGAGAGAGGTCTAGGTGGTGTGGTGAAGAGAGCAGTGGGAGAGAGAGGTCTAGGTGGTGAAGAGAGAGAGGTCTAGGTGGTGAAGAGAGAGAGGTCTAGGTGGTGTAGAGAGAGAGGTCTAGGTGGTGAAGAGAGAGAGGTCTAGGTGGTGAAGAGAGAGAGGTCTAGGTGGTGAAGAGAGAGAGGTCTAGGTGGTGAAGAGAGAGAGGTCTAGGTGGTGAAGAGAGAGAGGTCTAGGTGGTGTGGTGAAGAGAGCAGTGAAGTGGTGGAGTTATCATGGTGTTTAGCAACCCTGAGGGGAAGGACAGGGCAGGAAGGAAGGCCGTAGAGTAGCATCTCTCTTTCGATCTTTATCTTTGGAATATTATTCGTTAAAATGTTGCATTTGATGAGCAAATCATTATAATCGACAGTGAAGTACCTTTTAATGGCCCTGTAGCTCAGTTGGTAGAGCATGGCACTTGCACCGCCAGGGTTGTGGGTTTGATTCCCAGGGGGGACCAGGACAAATAAAGTATGAAAATGTATGCTCTCACTATGAGTAAGTCGCTCTGGATAAGAGCATCTGCTAAATGATTCAAATGTAAATGTTTTACAGTCTTCCGTTTTTAGGGAAAAAAAGTCCAACTCACTCATATGTTTTTTGTTGTATTACTCTACACAACTATCAAATCAATGGACCTAATAAAATACTTCTATGAAAATCTAGATTTCTGAGCTGTAAATAGTGTAATATCCCATCATAAAACAATAGGGGCCATGTGACAGAAGGGGTACACAGTGCCCCCCTCTGGGCCGAGCGCACAGGTACCATCTGGACAGGTCAGAGGTCAAGGTTGAACCATTTCCTGTCCAGTCATGACCTCCTGTGATGTGCAAATGACCCAGGGGACGATGTCGTCACCCAGCACCATTCATGGTCTGGTGTAATAGAGAGGCTGATTTGGCTAACGGGAGATGTTAACTGTCATGTTCAGTCATGTAGGAGTGAGTGAACAATTTCATTCATTCATTGAATTAATTAATAAATGAATGAATTAAGACATCAATGAATGAAAAAATGAATACAGCTCAGCTTTGTTATATTTGTAAGGTTTGTGGACATTCTGTAAGTGGTCTAGTGTAGAAAGACGGCTGGCAGCTGTCCAACTGCCTTTCACTGAAACTCGATGTTTCAGAATAGACTAGAGAGTGTGGTCACTTGGGTGTGGGATGCTATGGCAGGGGAGTAACCTCATGCACAGACTCGTATTGATCCCTGCAAGCCTGAGTGGATGCAGCCCATCTATGAAATGAACTGCACCCTGTCATATAGTGCTGCCCAGGAAGTCTGTCCCCACCGGGAGAGAGGGGAAGAGAACCACTACAACACACCAGTGAACTATCACAACACAGATCTAAGTGAATAACTACACACTAGCTCAACCCACAGATGAATACTGACCACCTCTCTCTCTCTCTTTCTGTCCCTCACTCTGTCTTTCTCTCTCTCTGTCTCTCTCTGTCTCTCTCTGTCTCTCTCATATATAGATGCGCGCGCACACACACACACACACACACACACACACACACACACACACACACACACACACACACACACACACACACACACACACACACACACACACAACCCCCCCCCCCACCGCGTCCACATCACGCACACCCTCCCACCCCCTAGTCACTGCAGTGCCAACCTCTCCCTCCCTCTCTCTCTCTCTCTCTTCACTTTTATTCTAATGAGTTGCAACACTGATAACGAGCCTGATGATCTTCCATTGATTTGACTATCACTTGCTTGTCTGGTAATTGATCCGTAGCTGAGCCTCTGGTTAATTATATGGGCTTGGACATGGCCCCCGGCTCCGAGGGGAATCTCAAGTCCTACAGAATAATACTTTTAATAAAGGACTCTATTACTGACGTGTGATACTCTTTCTGCCTCTGCGTTTACCCTTCTTTCTCTCTTCTCTCTCCTTCCTTATTTCTCTCCCTCTTTTTTTCTCTTTCGCTCTCTCTCTCTCTCCCTTCCTCCCTCTGTCTCTCTATAGCTGTCTCTCTCCTCCTTCTCCCTCTTTTCTCTCTCTCCCCTCTCTTCCTCTCTTTTCTCTTTCCCTCTCTTCTCTGGCTCTCTATTTCCTCCATGGCCACTGCCATTACAAGAGAGAAGGATGGAGAGTGGGCAGTAAAGAGAGAGAGAGAGAAAGACAGAGCGAGGGATATTGGCAGACTCCTCTCCATCCTCCCACAAATAACAGCCATTAACAGGCCAGATCAGGAGCTGAGCCACCAGGTTGACTTGAAAACACTGAGTGCCACTCGAAAAACTAAGAGACCAGCACATTTACAGAGAGAGGGGGATGTGTGTGTGTGTGTGTGCGCGCCTGTGTGTGTGGTTATGTGTGCATGCGTGTGTGTGTGTGAATGAGAGAGAGAAAGACCGAGTGAGAGATGTGTATGGAGAGTAGAAAGGAGCGTCGGCCATTGAATTGTCACTTAATGTAATTAGCGTGATGCTCCTGCCGTGTGTGCGTTACCTTTTCACAGTGTGGTTAAAAGCAGAGCATGACACACTAATGGAAAGGGAACACCTACTCCCTTTACCACGCGGCTCAGACTGCCTGTGGCTTTTGTAGAGGCCACCGCGCGTTTATGCTTAAAGACAAAACGCAGACAGAGAGGGAGAGGGAGGGGGAGGGGGGGGGGGAGAGAGAGGGAGAGGGAGGGGGGAAGGAGAGAGAGGGATGGAAAGAGAGAGGGAAAGGGAGGGGGAAGAAGAGAGAGGGATGGAAAGAGAGAGGGAAAGGGAGGGGGAAGAAGAGAGAGGGATGGAAAGAGAGAGGGAAAGGGAGGGGGAAGGAGAGAGAGGGATGGAAAGAGGGATGGAAAGGGAGGGGGAAGAAGAGAGAGGGATGGAAAGAAAGAGGGAAAGAGAATAGTGAGAACATGAGCGGGAGAGAGAGATGACAAGAGAAAGATACAATAATCCAAATAAAGGTGAAAGACAGAAAAAGGTATTTTAAGTTCCTGTAACCATTTTGTCTCCCTCTTCCCCCTCCTCGGCGTCTCCTCGTCGTCTGCTCCAAAATTCTCCATTGTACCAATTGGAGGTAAATGCTACAGTGCTAATCTCCTGTAAAGGTTAGCCCAGTGCCGTCATTAGCACTGCACAGAGGCTTTTAACCGACAGACAGGCAGCCGCCGTCTCCTACAATTTGCCCACAAAATCCGAAGTGGCTTCATACATCAGAAGCCATTTAATTTAACGGAGGAGATGAGTTAATTCTCTTCCTCTCTCTTTATCCCTCGCTTCTCAAAGATCACAGTGACATCGCCACCGCGGTCCGGGGATCACAGTATGTCCTTTTTTCTCTGATGATGGAGGGATGATAAAAGGAGGTAGAGAGGAAGATAGGAGCAGTAATAGATGGGGGGGGAAATGTCACTGCATTGTTCTAGTAATTTAGAAGAAGAGAGCATTCTCTTTATTTTTTTCTGTTTCTCTCTCTGTCTCTTTAGAGCTCTCTCACTCTGTCTCTCTCTCTCTCACTCTCTCTCTCCGTCTGTCTCTCTATAGTGCTCTCTCCTCTCTCTCACTCTGTCTCTCCGTCTGTCTCTCTATAGTGCTCTCTCCTCTCTCTCACTCTCTCTCTCCGTCTGTCTCTCTATAGTGCTCTCTCCTCTCTCTCACTCTCTCTCTCCGTCTGTCTCTCTATAGTGCTCTCTCCTCTCTCTCATTCTAAATCTCTGTCTTTCTCTCTCTATAGTGCTCTCTCCTCTCTCATTCTAAATCTCTGTCTTTCTCTCTCTCTGTCTCTTTATAGAGCTCTCTCTCTGTTTCTCTCCGTCTGTCTCTCTATAGTGCTCTCTCTCCTCTCTCTCATTCTAAATCTCTGTCTCTCTCTTTCTCTCTCTCTGTCTCTCTCATGCTCTCTCTCTCCTCCTCTCTAAATCTCTCTGTCGCTCTCTCTCTCTCTCTATAGCGCTCTCTCTCTGCTCTCTCTCTCTCTATAGCGCTCTCTCTCCTCTCTCTCTGTCTATATAGCGTCTCTCTTTCAGTCTCTCTCTCTTTCAGTCTCATAGTTCTCTCTCTTTCAGTCTCTATTTATTTCTCTCTCTCCTCCTCCTCTCTCTCTCTCTCTCTCTCTCTCTCTCTCTCTGTCTGTCAGTCTCTTTCTCTCTCCTCTCTCTCTTTCTCTCGCTCTCTCTCTCTCTCTCTTCAGTCTCTCTCCTCTCTCTCTTTCTCTCTCTCTGTCTCTCTCATGCTCTCTCTCTCCTCCTCTCTAAATCTCTCTGTCGCTCTCTCTCTCTCTCTCTATAGCGCTCTCTCTCTGCTCTCTCTCTCTCTCTATAGCGCTCTCTCTCCTCTCTCCCTGTCTATATAGCGTCTCTCTTTCAGTCTCTCTCTCTTTCAGTCTCAATAGTTCTCTCTCTTTCAGTCTCTATTTATTTCTCTCTCTCTCTCTCTCCTCCTCCCTCTCTCTCTCTCTCCCTCTCTCTCTCTCTCTCTCTCTCTCTCTCTCTCTCTCTTTCTCTCGCTCTCTCTCTCTCTTCAGTCTCTCTCTCTCTCTCTCTTCAGTCTCTCTCTCTCTCTTTCAGTCTCTCTCTCTCTCTCTCTCTCTCTCTCTCTCTCTCTCTCTCTCTCTCTCTCTCTCTCCTCCCGCTCTCTTTGTATTCCCATACCTTTGTGGGGCTGTGCTGCTGTGGGGACCAATTTGGCTCAAATGGAGCCTCTTCCTCATTTTTTTCCTTAATTAAAATCTGAAAGCATCCACACAGGGTTTGTGTGTGTGTGTGTGTGTGTGTGTGTGTGTGTGTGTGTGTGTGTGTGTGTGTGTGTGTGTGTGTGTGTGTGTGTGTGTGTGTGTGTGTGTGTGTGTGTGTGTGTGTGTGTGTGTGGCTGCCTCCTTAGTTCCATTAGTCTTATAGAGATTGGGATAAAACAGACAAAGGCTCCAGACTTTAATGATGCCGTGTCGTCTGCACATTTTTGTGTTCTCATATCACCAAATATCTCTAGATCACAATTTATGTATTTCTTTATCAGAAAGAATACTGAGTGTTATGTATGGAAAAAATGATAAAGCAGACTATTTGGCTTGTTATGTATAACAAACAAAAAAAATAGCTTTTACCCCAAAACATTAAGAGCTAAATGTGTTGTATTAGACAGCATAAGGAGTGTGCAGGTGTGTGTGTGTGTGCATGTGTGTGTGTGCATGTGTGTGTGTGTTGTGGTGAGCGGTGGAGGTCCCAAAGGAGAACTGGATGCTCTGAGATGCGCTGGCCGCTCGCAGCGCAAACGGCTTCTCCAGTGAAGCTCGCTCCCAGCTCCCCTCAGTAGCGAGGGGAGGAGTGTGTGTGTGTGTTTGTGTGTGTGTGTGTGTGTGTGTGTGTGTGTGTGTGTGTGTGTGTGTGTGTGTGTGTGTGTGTGTGTGTGTGGTGTGTGTGTGTGGGAGCGTAAGCGCGATGTCATTGAGCGTCTCCAAAAGGAGCGGCGCAGTTGACTCAGTTGAGCCTGCGCTGGTCCTCACACACTCACTCCTCTCACATGCAAACACACACACGCTCACACACCCAGGCATTCAGTCACACAGCTGCTGCTACGGAGCGCGGAGGAGTTACAGAGAGACGGAGGGAGGAGAGAGAGCAAGAGAAGGGACAGGCAGCACCAGCAAAGAGAAAGAGAGAAGAAGAAAGAGGGAGAGAGAGAAGCAGGCAGGGAGGGGTGGATTGCTGCTGTCACACTTTCACACCTAATGTCTACGTTGGGATAGAGAGATTTGATGGTAAGAGAAGTTCATGTATTATGTTGATGGTTAGGTTGAATGTTTTTATACAGAGATGCATGGGACTTTTTTTTATCATGTTTGCAATATTTTGCAAATGTTTAGTTTTTTTTGGTTCCTGGTTGATTTTGGAAGCTGGCTGCATTAATTGATTAATTCTGCATTCTATTTGAGTGTAATTGGGTTGTCATTTGTTATTTCTGGTTTGGAATGCTGCATGTGCATATTTTTACTTTAGATTAGATTATAGTAAGAAGGTTTTTTGTTGCCAAGAGTGACATTTATTTTATTTTATTACATTTTTTTACAAATTCTGTTTTATTTTTTACAGATAACCTACTTTGTGTGTGTATGTATATAAGTGAGTTTGAGTGTGTGTTTCAGGCTTGAGAATGAGCGGGTAAGAGTTTCCAGGTTATGCATGGGTGACTTTGTTTTGCAAGTGATTTCTGGTTGTGTGTGTGTGTGTGTGTGTGTGTGTGTGTGTGTGTGTGTGTGTGTGTGTGTGTGTGTGTGTGTGTGTGTGTGTGTGTGTGGTGTGTGTGTGTGTGTGTGTGTGTGTGTGTGTTCTGAGGACAGCCCATACGAAATGACTGGCAGATGGTTAAAGGCAAGAGGGCCGCTGACAGAAAAAAGAGAGACCCCTCCTTCCACATCATCTCCTCCATTCCCTCCTTTCTTCTCTCCCTCCTCCCTCACTTTCACCCCCCCTCGTCTCCAGCTCTCCTCCTCCCTCCTTACCTTCAGCATTCTGCTCATCCTGCCCTCTCTTCCTCTCCCACTTGAAGACCCTGAGGAAATACACTGCGCTCTCCTCCAGAATGAACTCTGCACACACTCCTCAGCGACCGGCCGCCAAGAGAAACCCTCTCACACTCCCTCTCCTCTAGAAGCTCCTCTGTTCAAAAAGAAGAGGGGGAAAAAACGACAGCCCAACCCCCAAATCCCAAACCCACCTTCACTGACTTTTTTAAATCCCCTCCTCCCCCCTCTCTCCCCCCTCCCTCTTTCTCTAGTCCGAGGAGGCAGGGTTGGATGTGAGAGGCAGCAGCGAGGAGAGAAGCAGCCAGGCGCCAGAGACCCAGAAAGCGAGAGGGCACCAGAGTCCACCCTGAGCGGCACCGCCAACACCCCGACTACCACCTCTACCAGCAGCATCACCTCCAACCAGCACCACAACAACAGCGCTAGCCCCACAGCCGTCTCCAGCAGTAGCAGTAGCGGTGGCTCCAGTGGTGCCATAGGTGTTAGCATAGTTAGCCGCAGCGCTAAGGGAGCAGAGGGGAGGTCCTCCATGCAGTTCAGCACCAGACCTCCCAGTGCTGAGCCTGGCTTCATGGGGACATGGCAGCAACAGAGCACTGACCAGAGCAACCTCCTCTTCAGAATGTCCCAGCAGGTGAGTCCCCTCCTCTTCATTCAACCATCTGTTTTTCTGTCTTTTATCTTTCATGGTGATCCGTCTGTTTCTTAGTTGTGATGTGTCCCGCCTGTGTGTTTATTTGAGGTATAAATACCTCCCCAACTTTTTTTTGACACTTGGTGTGTGTTTAGGTGTTGTGGTAGGTGCTGCTGCTGCTGCTGGTGTGTGTGTGTGTGTGTGTGTGTGTGTGTGTGTGTGTGTGTGTGTGTGTGTGTGTGTGTGTGTGTGTGTGTGTGTGTGTGTGTGTGTGTGTGTGTGTGTGTGTGTGTGTGTGTGTGTGTGTGTGTGTGTGGGGAGAGAGAGGGGGGGGGATATGTGAGTGTGTGTGGGATAATGTTTTGTTTTTGAAAGAGTTAATATTATGTGGGTTGACATGATTATTCCTCATTTTTGCATTTTTCAGTCTTCATTTTTGTGTTTTATTTGCCTTGCATTGGGCTATTTTGTTGAATAGTAATCCTGTGCAGTTTGGGTCTGGTGTGTGTGCTTGTGAGTGTATATGCACCTGACATTGTGCACTGCACTCTTCTCCTGAAATAATGATCAAATGTTGTAATTGAATTGCATATTAGTTCCAATAAAAAGACAGCATACATTTTAATGTTTACAAAAAGGGACGAAATATAAGATGCCATGAGTTATTTCCCGGATTGTCCCTGCCTCGTTTGGTTACGGTTGCGCTCACCCCACTCCTCCTAATTGTCTGTGCAATATAGTTCAAAGCAGAAATTGTAGTGTTTGTGTAACCCCGCGCTGATAAAGACTGTGGAAGAGTCGCCCTCTGGGTCGGCTAATTGACTACATGTGGTCCCGCTCAGGAAGCCTCGAACACGGGCTAGAGACAGGCAACCGTGAGTGAATAGCCAGAGCCTGGAAAGAGCGATAACGGATACCTATAACTGAGGGAAGTTCACATTTCCTCCGACAACTAGCGTCCGTTATCGTTCCTGTTCACAGTCGTGTGTTTTATGACTTTGTCTTTTTTTGAGAAGTATAAAATATCTCGGCCGTTGTGGTTTTTAAAGGAGTGTGGCTGTGGGGAGATGGTTTCATTGGTGATGTACACTGCGTTGAGGTAAGGAGTAGAAGAGAAAAGGGGAGTTGTAAAGGAGGGTAGTTAGTTGGTCATTAATCATAGTGGAACCTGTGTGTGTCTCCGTACCATGCACACGCTGTACGCATGCGAAGGCCGCGGCAGGCAGACCTTGAGCAATCGCCAGTCTCTGCGTTGTCGAGTTTGAAAATAAACGTATTAGTGGTTATTTTATGAATCACAGTCTTTTCTACTACTTTTATCACCGATGTTGTGCATATGAATATTGCTTTTTTAATTGAGCAATTACTTAAAGCAATTGAAAATAAATACGCGTTGTTTTGAGTGATTTAAACCCTGTTGCCAATATTTCCATGACTGTGTTCTCTCACCGAAATGTGTGAAATTGTTTGCTCTTATTCAGTGAAATGATTCACACATGATTCCCTTTATTTGACCTTTCTCTAAATGTATGAGGCATGTGTGGAGAATTGTCAGTGGCCTCTGTTTTTTCATGCACACCTGCACATCATATTGGACACGCATGATGCATCCTCTCACTTTCAACACATGTTTTGAGCTGTGTGTATTATTAATATAAACTACTGCAAAGCTATTGACATGTCGATTGAATAACGGAACCATATCGCACGAGGATGCTCCTGGCTCAGTCTCATTTCGTCCTCGCGCGGCATCTGCGTGCAGGTGGATGGGCCCCGCGCTCATACACGGAGGAGCATCCAGCATCTGCTGGGACTCACGTTTCGTAATCCCCCTTTTTACAAATGCGCGCCGTTGTTCAATATAATCAGCTGTGGGACTCGTTGTTATTTATCCTCCCTCGCACCACTTAGAAGGCATCTTTCCATGTTTAGTAGGCATGACAAAAATCCTCCAAAGAAGCCTCACCTTGACAGACTGCCTTATTGGAATCTAACCGATAATGACTTTGTGTTTGCCGAGCCGCGCGCGCCTTGGGGTATTGGGAGAAATGAGTGTTATGGGGGCTCGTGTTTCAAATCCTCCCTTTAAAGATCAGCTAAGTGACATGAGTCATGGGTGCGTTTTTATCGGTGTTAGTGCAAATTATTTCAAAGGCAATCGATTGAGACGCAAGCAGGAGCAGTATGTGTTGATGTGAGTGAGGGCATGTTGTTTACGGGTGCTGGTTGTGATTTTGCAGCGAAGAATCCAGTCTCAGACCATTTGATATCCTCTGAATTTATACATTCACTGCATAGTAGCCTACCATACAAGTCATCAGGGAACATGCAATAATTACGTGTTCGTGTATGATTCCTTTTTTTTTTTTCAATTCTTATGTTCATTTATAGAATAGCATGCATATGTTCAAACACAATTTACAGCAGGTGAGCAATTATATTCGCCAAGGAATGTCACCTCAAAAGAAACCAAAACAATTATCTAAATTACCATAAGAATGAATTGTAAAAACAATCATTTAACCTGGTTGGATATTATTATTATTTTTTTTATATTTAATTTATAACATTTGCAACCTCAACGTTACACTATGTCAACACCTGCTTCTCATATTAGAAGTGTATTTTTACGACGAGTAATGTGCTAATTCGATCCAATCAAATCAAAATAGGAAGTGCATTTCAATTAAATGCGTACATTGCCTTTTGCATGAGTACTAATAGAGAGACAAGCAAACAGAGAGAGACATGGTTTTAATTTTGTTTAGATATCATGTCTTTTTCAATCAGGCTACCTTTTAAACGTAAATATAAGAACGAAATCGAAAATTCAGAAACCATGAATGGCAAAAAATTTATTGGGAAAGGCCTGGCATGTTTCGCATCGTTTCTCCAGACTTCTAGTAAGAATCATTTCATTTTTGGATTCTCTGTTTTTTTCCTTGACTGCCATCTTTTCATGGTCGAATACATTCCATGCAAATCCAACCGTTATAATGCTTGTAATTGAAGTAAATTATTAAGAATTACAACGAAGATTACGCCTATACCCTATATAAAATGGAATATAGGCCTACCTCCTCTCTATTCGCCTGGCTTTTGGTTTTTATTTTTGTCTGTTGGTGATAAGAGGATTTATAAACAACCTTATATTAAATATTAAATTATATCTACAAAAGCAGATACACGAGTTAAGTCAATAAAATAGACTCAACACATTGTCAAATAATTGCATCTGCTTTCTTTATATTTAAGGATGTGCGGATCATTTTATGTATAATCTGCAGGGAAATTATTATCATATTTCGTTATGTAAACTCCCCGTAAATTATGTTCAACTATCTTTTTAAGCCTTCCACAGCATTACGGTGTAATAATATTTTGACGTCGTAATTGAGTACTTTGTTTTGGGTACATGCATGGATATTAATATCGACCTTTGCAAGTTAAACAGTCCGCAGTTAAGTGATATCACTGCGCCTCTAATTGGTCCATCACTAGTAGGCTAATTCCCCTCAATAAACCAGCATTAAGCCATGCCATTTATTTTCCCTTGCGCCTCAAAAGCTGAGGGGTGTGGAACAACTCAAGGATTTACTTAGGGCTCGTAAAATGTTGCCGCGGCGCACCTCTTCTGTGAGGGTCTAATGCCAGTCAGGCGAAGGAAGATATCGAGGAAATCTTGAAGAAATAGGGCCGGTAGCATTTACATCGCCAGGGTATGTTTTCAATCTAAATATCTGCTCTTAATTAGCTCGCCCTTCTAAATTCTTCCCTTCTCTTCTGCAAGGCGGGTGTGCTGTACGCGGCTTCTCTGAAGTGCGACAGGTCGACAATGGGCCGAGACCTTACAGACGAGGTACAGTCGCTTCTATAGCTTGACATGTTTCTCTTATCTTCTCGGTATTGTACAGCATCTGAGATGCTGGCATGCAGCGGTTATTTGATCCCAATACAAAGCAATAGGTGGATTAACACATCAGAAATGTTAGTGGAAAATATTAACTATAGTAAGTTTATGTAGGTTATTATTTATAATAATAATATGTTAATAATGGGCCAACATGAACACAATGGTATATTTATAATTAATAATACTGTATTATTGTATTATTTTTTTGCTATTAAACTAGTTCAGCAATTTTCTAAATATGCCATTATACTTTTATTACTGTTATTATTTTGAGTGTTATTTCATGTTTGAAATGCCAGTGCATGGTCTATAGCAGGGATTTCTATCAGAACTCATGGTCTATAGCAGAGGATTCTATCAGAACTCATGGCCTATTAGCAGAGGCATTTATCAGAACTCATGGTCTATAGCAGAGGGATTTCTATCAGAACTCATGGTCTATAGCAGAGGATTCTATCAGAACTCATGGCCTATAGCAGAGGATTCTATCAGAACTCATGGCCTATAGCAGAGATTCTATCAACTCATGGCCTATAGCAGAGGAGTGATTCTATCAGAACTCATGGCCTATAGCAGAGGATTCTATCAGAACTCATGGTCTATAGCAGAGGATTCTATCAGAACTCATGGCCTATAGCAGAGGATTCTTCTATCAGAAACTCATGGTCTATAGCAGAGGATTCTATCAGAGAACTCATGTCTATAGCAGGAGGATTCTATCAGAACTCGGCTATAGCAGAGGATTCTAGCAGAACTCATGGCCTATAGCAGAGGATTCTAGCAGAACTCATGGTCTATAGCAGAGGATTCTATCAGAACTCAGGTCTATAGCAGAGGATTCTAGCAGAACTCATGGCCTATAAGCAGAGGATTCTAGCAGAACTCATGGCCTATAGCAGAGGATTCTAGCAGAACTCATGGCCTATAGCAGAGGATTCTATCAGAACTCATGCTATAGCAGAGGATTCTATCAGAACTCATGGCCTATAGCAGAGGATTCTATCAGAACTCCATGGCTATAGCAGAGGATTCTATCAGAAACTCATGGCCTATAGCAGAGGATTCTATCAGAACTCATGGCCTATAGCAGAGGATTCTATCAGAACTCATGGCCTATAGGCAGAGGATTCTATCAGAACTCATGGCCTATAGCAGAGGATTCTATCAGAACTCATGGCCTATAGCAGAGGATTCTATCAGAACTAATGGCCTATAGCAGAGGATTCTATCAGAACTCATGGCCTATAGCAGCGAGGTTCTATCAGAACTCATGGCCTATAGCAGAGATGGATTATAGCAGAACTCATGGCCTATAGCAGAGGATTCTATCAGAATATGGCTATAGCAGAGGATTCTAGCAGAACTCATGGCCTATAGCAGAGGATTCTATCAGAACTCATGGCCTATAGCAGAGGATTCTAGCAGAACTCATGGCCTATAGCAGAGGATTCTAGCAGAACTCATGGCCTATAGCAGAGGATTTAGCAGAACTCATGCCTATAGCAGAGGATTCTATCAGAACTCATGGCCTATCAGAGGATTCTATCAGAACGCATGGCCTATAGCAGAGGATTCTATCAGAACTCATGGCCTTAGCAGAGGATTCTATCAGAATCATGGCCTATAGCAGAGGATTCTAGCAGAACTCATGGCTATAGCAGAGGATTCTAGCAGAACTCTGCAATAGTTTCTATTGTATTTATTTCCCCTAACCACTTTGTGAATAATTCTCAGTTCTAAGATTTGAAACATCTTTAAATGAATGCGTTATTCATTTTCTCTGAACTATGATTACTATAGGCCTATATCAATAGA
>NW_022265333.1:0-14903 GCF_002021735.2 Oncorhynchus kisutch
GGGGCCCACAGTGTCTCCTGACCCCTCCTGTCTCAGCCTCCAGTATTTATGCTGCAGTAGTGTATGTGTCGGGGGGCTAGGGTCAGTTTGTTATATCTGGAGTACTTCTCCTGTCCTATTCGGTGTCCTGTGTGAATTTAAGTGTGCTCTCTCTAATTCTCTCTTTATCTCTTTCTTTCTCTCTCTCGGAGGACCTGAGCCCTAGGACCATGCCTCAGGACTACCTGACATGATGACTCCTTGCTGTCCCCAGTCCACCTGGCCGTGCTGCTGCTCCAGTTTCAACTGTTCTGCTTTATTATTATTGGACCATGCTGGTCATTTATGAACATTTGAACATCTTGGCCATGTTCTGTTATAATCTCCACCCGGCACAACCAGAAGAGGACTGGCCACCCCACATAGCCTGGTTCCTCTCTAGGTTTCTTCCTAGGTTTTGGCCTTTCTAGGGAGTTTTTCCTAGCCACCGTGCTTCTACACCTGCATTGCTTGCTGTTTGGGGTTTTAGGCTGGGTTTCTGTACAGCACTTTGAGATATCAGCTGATGTACGAAGGGCTATATAAATACATTTGATTTGATTTGATTTGATTTGAGGGAGGGAGGGAGGGAGGGAGGGGGAGAGAGAGTTGGGGAGAGGGAGGGAGAGAGAGGGGGAGGGAGGGAGAGATAGGGAGGGAGGGAGGGAGGAGGGAGGGAGGGAGGGAGGCAGGGAGGGAGGGAGGGAGGGAGGGAGGGAGAGAGAGAGAGGGAGAGGGAGGGGGAGGGAGAGAGAAGGAGAGGGAGGGAGGGAGGGGGAGGGAGAGGGAGGGGGAGGGAGAGAGAAGGAGAGGGAGGGAGGGAGGGTAAGGGTGGGGGGGAACAAAACAGTCTCCATGTGAGAGTCGAAGGAAGATGAAGTCCTGAAACTCTGTATTCCTTATAGGTGACGAGGAGCTGGGAAGATGGAGTGAAAGAGAGTCAAACAGAGACACAGAGATTCTGAACGAGAGAGAGAGATACAGGAGAGCCTGGGATTTTCAAGATGGGGAGGGAATAGGTGCCACATGGGAGATATTGCTAGCACGGTGAAGCAGGCTTGTCTACCCTTCAGCCGCCCATACACCCCTACAGCCCTTTAGCTCTAATCCTCCATGGTCCCCTAGCCATCAGAGATGGTGACTGGTTGCTCAAGGCTTCAGGGCTCAGAGATGGGAGCGGAGGGGTCTGTGTGTTCTTGTGTGTGGAGGGTTGGGTGGCAGGAGAGACTTGGAGCAGAAAATAACGTGCATTTATTTATCTATCGTCTCTGTGAGACTTGGCGAGACAGCTTTGCTTTGTTGTGGATGCTTCCTGGAACTCCCTGAGAGAGACATGCCCCTTTCAGCAAAGAACTGGCTGGCTGGCTGGCTGGCTGAATGGTCCAACAGGATGGTTCTCTAGAGTTGCCCCTCAAAAAAACAAACACTGCACAAATAATCCAAAGGCCTTGTCTCATTGTAAAGCATATAATCCAAGATGGCGTAGCAGTAAGTCGTCCTGTCGTGTCGTGTCCCTGTATATTTTGTTTATATTTTGTTTATTTTTCGTTTTTTACATATTTTTCGTTTTTTACATAGCTATCCCTTTAAAAACATTTTGCTAAACCTAAGCTTCCAAATACGCTGGATCTTCACAACTAGCTATCTAGCTAAACCGCAACCCTGGATGATTACCCCTGGCTAGCGTTTCCACCCACTTAGCTTGAAGCTAGCCCGGCCTGCGCTACCACCGTAGCATACTCCTGAGCTACAATACCCGGGCCCACGACCGGTCTATCGATGTCACCGCATGAAGAGGAATAAACAGACTCACCCCATCGCGACGTCCCCCAAAGGCTAACTCTCTAGCCCTCGCTATCTCCCTGCTTGCTAATTCGGCCTGCTAACTGCTAGCTTGTCCAGCTCCGGTCCGCTAACTGCTACCTTGTCTAGCCCGGGCCTACAAACTGTTAGCTTGTTAGCACAGGCCTGCTAACCGCCTGAATCGCCGCGTCCCAAACGCCCACCGGACCCATATTTACTTTCTATCTCTTTTGACTTTTAATTTGTTTATACCTTCCGGAAACCTGCCTCACCCAATGTGATACGGAATCGCTATTATTTTTTATTTATTTTTAGAACACACTCAAGAACCTCCAGAAGCTAACCAGCTAACTAGCTACAAGCTATTTAGTCATTGTTCGTTTTTTTAACCTGGATAACACTCGCCAGTCCAGCTTCCCTTCCCCATCCACCGCTGCCCCCTGGACACTGATCTCTTGGCTACATAGCTGATGCACGCTGGACTGTCCATAAATCACGGTACTCCATTCTGCTTGTTTGTTTTATCTGTTGGCCCCGTTGCCTAGTCTACGCCATTTTACCTGCTGTTGTTGTGCTAGCTGATTAGCTGTTGTCTCACCTACTGTTTTAGCTAGCTTTCCCAATTCAACACCTGTGATTACTGTATGCCTCGCTGTATGTCTCTCTCAAATGTCAATATGCCTTGTATACTGTTGTTCAGGTTAGTTATCATTGTTTTAGTTCACAATGGAGCCCCTAGTTCCACTCTTCATACCCCTGATAACTCCTTTGTCCCACCTCCCACACATGCGGTGACCTCACCCATTACTACCAGCATGTCCAGAGATACAACCTCTCTCATCATCACCCAGTGCCTGGGCTTACCTCCGCTGTACCCGCACCCCACCATACCCCTGTCTGCGCATTATGCCCTGAATATATTCTACCATGCCCAGAAACCTGCTCCTCTTATTCTCTGTCCCCAACGCTCTAGGCGACCAGTTTTGATAGCCTTTAGCCGCACCCTCATACTACTCCTTCTCTGTTCCGCGGGTGATGTGGAGGTAAACCCAGGCCCTGCATGTCCCCAGGCACCCTCATTTGTTGACTTCTGTGTTCGAAAAAGCCTTGGTTTCATGCATGTCAACATCAGAAGCCTCCTCCCTAAGTTTGTCTTACTCACTGCTTTAGCACACTCTGCTAACCCTGATGTCCTTGCTGTGTCTGAATCCTGGCTCAGGAAGGCCACCAAAAATTCAGAGATTTCCATACCCAACTATAACATCTTCCGTCAAGATAGAACTGCCAAAGGGGGAGGAGTTGCAGTTTACTGCAGAGATGGCCTGCAAAGTAATGTCATACTTTCCAGGTCCATACCCAAACAGTTCGAACTACTAATTTTGAAAATGACTCTCTCCAGAAATAAGTCTCTCACGGTTGCCGCCTGCTACCGACCCCCCTCAGCTCCCAGCTGTGCCCTGGACACCATTTGTGAATTGATCGCCCCCCATCTAGCTTCAGAGTTTGTTCTGTTAGGTGACCTAAACTGGGATATGCTTAACACCCCGCCAGTCCTACAATCTAAGCTAGATGCCCTCAATCTCACACAAATCATCAAGGAACCCACCAGGTACAACCCTAACTCTGTAAACAAGGGCACCCTCATAGACGTCATCCTGACCAACTGGCCCTCCAAATACACCTCCGCTGTCTTCAACCAGGATCTCAGCGATCACTGCCTCATTGCCTGTATCCGCTACGGAGCCGCAGTCAAACGACCACCCCTCATCACTGTCAAACGCTCCCTAAAACACTTCTGTGAGCAGGCCTTTCTAATCGACCTGGCCCGGGTATCCTGGAAGGACATTGACCTCATCCCGTCAGTTGAGGATGCCTGGTCATTCTTTAAAAGTAACTTCCTCACCATTTTAGATAAGCATGCTCCGTTCAAAAATGCAGAACTAAGAACAGATACAGCCCTTGGTTCACCCCAGACCTGACTGCCCTCGACCAGCACAAAAACATCCTGTGGCGGACTGCAATAGCATCGAATAGTCCCCGTGATATGCAACTGTTCAGGGAAGTCCGGAACCAATACACGCAGTCAGTCAGGAAAGCTAAGGCCAGCTTCTTCAGGCAGAAGTTTGCATCCTGTAGCTCCAACTCCAAAAAGTTCTGGGACACTGTGAAGTCCATGGAGAACAAGAGCACCTCCTCCCAGCTGCCCACTGCACTGAGGCTAGGTAACACGGTCACCACTGATAAATCCATGATTATCGAAAACTTCAATAAGCATTTCTCAACGGCTGGCCATGCCTTCCGCCTGGCTACTTCAACCTCGGCCAACAGCTCCGCCCCCCCCGCAGCTCCTCGCCCAAGCCTCTCCAGGTTCTCCTTTACCCAAATCCAGATAGCAGATGTTCTGAAAGAGCTGCAAAACCTGGACCCGTACAAATCAGCTGGGCTTGACAATCTGGACCCTCTATTTCTGAAACTATCTGCCACCATTGTCGCAACCCCTATTACCAGCCTGTTCAACCTCTCTTTCATCTCGTCTGAGATCCCCAAGGATTGGAAAGCTGCCGCAGTCATCCCCCTCTTCAAAGGGGGAGACACCCTGGACCCAAACTGTTACAGACCTATATCCATCCTGCCCCTGCCTATCTAAGGTCTTCGAAAGCCAAGTCAACAAACAGGTCACTGACCATCTCGAATCCCACCGTACCTTCTCCGCTGTGCAATCTGGTTTCCGAGCCGGTCATGGGTGCACCTCAGCCACACTCAAGGTACTCAACGATATCATAACCGCCATCGATAAAAGACAGTACTGTGCAGCCATCTTCATCGACCTTGCCAAGGCTTTCGACTCTGTCAATCACCATATTCTTATCGGCAGACTCATGAGCCTCGGTTTTTTCGGATGACTGCCTTGCCTGGTTCACCAATTACTTTGCAGACAGAGTTCAGTGCGTCAAATCGGAGGGCATGCTGTCTGGTCCTCTGGCAGTCTCTATGGGGGTGCCACAGGGTTCAATTCTCGGGCCGACTCTTTTCTCTGTGTATATCAATGATGTTGCTCTTGCTGCGGGCGATTCCCTGATCCACCTCTACGCAGACGACACCATTCTATATACTTTCGGCCCGTCTTTGGACACTGTGCTATCTAACCTCCAAACAAGCTTCAATGCCATACAACACTCCTTCCGTGGCCTCCAACTGCTCTTAAACGCTAGTAAAACCAAATGCATGCTTTTCAACCGGTCGCTGCCTGCACCTGCATGCCCGACTAGCATCACCACCCTGGATGGTTCCGACCTAGAATATGTGGACGTCTATAAGTACCTAGGTGTCTGGCTAGACTGCAAACTCTCCTTCCAGACTCATATCAAACATCTCCAATCGAAAATCAAATCAAGAGTCGGCTTTCTATTCCGCAACAAAGCCTCCTTCACTCAAGCCGCCAAGCTTACCCTAGTAAAACTGACTATCCTACCGATCCTCGACTTCGGCGATGTCATCTACAAAATGGCTTCCAACACTCTACTCAGCAAACTGGATGCAGTCTATCACAGTGCCATCCGTTTTGTCACTAAAGCACCTTATACTACCCACCACTGCGACTTGTATGCTCTAGTCGGCTGGCCCTCGCTACATATTCGTCGCCAGACCCACTGGCTCCAGGTCATCTACAAGTCTATGCTAGGTAAAGCTCCGCCTTATCTCAGCTCACTGGTCACGATGGCAACACCCATCCGTAGCACGCGCTCCAGCAGGTGTATCTCACTGATCATCCCTAAAGCCAACACCTCATTTGGCCGCCTTTCGTTCCAGTACTCTGCTGCCTGTGACTGGAACGAATTGCAAAAAATCGCTGAAGTTGGAGACTTTTATCTCCCTCACCAACTTCAAACATCAGCTATCTGAGCAGCTAACCGATCGCTGCAGCTGTACATAGTCTATTGGTAAATAGCCCACCCTTTTCACCTACCTCATCCCCGTACTGTTTTTATTTATTTACTTTTCTGCTCTTCTGCACACCAATATCTCTACCTGTACATGACCATCTGATCTTTTATCACTCCAGTGTTAATCTGCAAAATTGTAATTATTTGCCTACCTCCTCATGCCTTTTGCACACATTGTATATAGACCCCCCCTTCGTTTTCTACTGTGTTATTGACTTGTTAATTGTTTACTCCATGTGTAACTCTTTGTTGTATGCTCACACTGCTATGCTTTATCTTGGCCAGGTCGCAGTTGCAAATGAGAACTTGTTCTCAACTAGCCTACCTGGTTAAATAAAGGTGAAATAAATAAAAATAAAATAAATAAATAAATAAATCTGATGACACTAAATTTAGACGTTATGTTGCTTATAGCCCCAGGTAAACTCAGGAAGGACAGGGACACTACATTATGTAGCTTTATAGCCCCAGGTAAACTCAGGAAGGACAGGGACACTACATTATGTTGCTTATAGCCCCAGATAAACTCAGGAAGGACAGGGACACTACATTATGTTGCTTTATAGCCCCAGGTAAACTCAGGAAGGACAGGGACACTACATTATGTTGCTTTATAGCCCCAGATAAACTCAGGAAGGACAGGGAAACTACATTATGTAGCTTTTTTAGCCCCAGGTAAACTCAGGAAGGACAGAGACACTACATTATGATGCTTTATAGCCCCAGGTAAACTCAGGAAGGACAGGGACACTACATTATGCTGCTTTATAGCCCCAGGTAAACTCAGGAAGGACAGAGACACTACATTATGTTGCTTTATAGCCCCAGGTAAACTCAGGAAGGACAGGGACACTACATTATGCTGCTTTATAGCCCCAGATAAACTCAGGAAGGACAGGGACACTACATTATGCTGCTTTATAGCCCCAGGTAAACTCAGGAAAGGACAGGGACACTACATTATGTTGCTTTATAGCCCCAGGTAAACTCAGGAAGGACAGGGACACTACATTATGCTGCTTTATAGCCCCAGGTAAACTCAGGAAGGACAGGGACACTACATTATGTTGCTTTATAGCCCCAGATAAACTCAGGAAGGACAGGGACACTACATTATGTTGCTTTATAGCCCCAGGTGAACTCAGGAAGGACAGGGACACTACATTATGCTGCTTTATAGCCCCAGGTAAACTCCGGAAGGACAGGGACACTACATTATGCTGCTTTATAGCCCTAGGTAAACTCAGGAAGGACAGGGACACTACATTATGTTGCTTTATAGCCCCAGGTAAACTCAGGAAGGACAGGGGACACTACATTATGTTGCTTTATAGCCCCAGGTAAACTCAGGAAGGACAGGGACACTACATTATGCTGCTTTATAGCCCAGATAAACTCAGGAAGGACAGGGACACTACATTATGTTGCTTTATAGCCCCAGGTAAACTCAGGAAGGACAGGGACACTACATTATGTTGCTTTATAGCCCAGGTAAACTCAGGAAGGACAGGGACACTACATTATGTTGCTTTATAGCCCCAGGTAAACTCAGGAAGGACAGGGACACTACATTATGCTGCTTTATAGCCCCAGATAAACTCAGGAAGGACAGGGACACTACATTATGCTGCTTTATAGCCCCAGGTAAACTCAGGAAGGACAGGGACACTACATTATGTGCTTTATAGCCCCAGGTAAACTCAGGAAGGACAGGGACACTACATTATGTTGCTTTATAGCCCCAGATAAACTCAGGAAGGACAGGGACACTACATTATGTTGCTTTATAGCCCCAGGTAAACTCAGGAAGGACAGGGACACTACATTATGTTGCTTATAGCCCCAGATAAACTCAGGAAGGACAGGGAAACTACATTATGTAGCTTTTTTAGCCCCAGGTAAACTCAGGAAGGACAGAGACAATACATTATGTTGCTTTATAGCCCCAGGTAAACTCAGGAAGGACAGGGACACTACATTATGCTGCTTTATAGCCCCAGGTAAACTCCGGAAGGACAGGGACACTACATTATGTTGCTTTATAGCCCCCAGGTAAACTCAGGAAGGACAGGGACACTACATTATGTTGCTTTATAGCCCCAGATAAACTCAGGAAGGACAGGGACACTACATTATGTTGCTTTATAGCCCCAGGTAAACTCAGGAAGGACAGGGACACTACATTATGTGCTTTATAGCCCCAGATAAACTCAGGAAGGACAGGGACACTACATTATGTTGCTTTATAGCCCCAGGTAAACTCAGGAAGGACAGGGACACTACATTATGCTGCTTTATAGCCCCAGGTAAACTCCGGAAGGACAGGGACACTACATTATGTTGCTTTATAGCCCCAGGTAAACTCAGGAAGGACAGGGACACTACATTATGTTGCTTTATAGCCCCAGGTAAAACTCAGGAAGGACAGGGACACTACATTATGTTGCTTTATAGCCCTAGGTAAACTCAGGAAGGACAGGGACACTACATTATGTTGCTTTATAGCCCCAGGTAAACTCAGGGAAGGACAGGGACACTACATTATGTTGCTTTATAGCCCCAGGTAAACTCAGGAAGGACAGGGACACTACATTATGCTGCTTTATAGCCCCAGATAAACTCAGGAAGGACATGGACACTACATTATGTTGCTTTATAGCCCCAGGTAAACTCAGGAAGGACAGGGACACTACATTATGTTGCCTTTATAGCCCCAGGTAAACTCAGGAAGGACAGGGACACTACATTATGTTGCTTATAGCCCCAGATAAACTCAGGAAGGACAGGGACACTACATTATGTTGCTTTATAGCCCCAGGTGAACTCAGGAAGGACAGGGACACTACATTATGCTGCTTTATAGCCCCAGGTAAACTCCGGAAGGACAGGGACACTACATTATGCTGCTTTATAGCCCTAGGTAACTCAGGAAGGACAGGGACACTACATTATGTTGCTTTATAGCCCCAGGTAAACTCAGGAAGGACAGGGACACTACATTATGTTGCTTTATAGCCCCAGGTAAACTCAGGAAGGACAGGGACACTACATTATGCTGCTTTATAGCCCCAGATAAACTCAGAAGGACAGGGACACTACATTATGTTGCTTTATAGCCCCAGGTAAACTCAGGAAGGACAGGGACACTACATTATGTTGCTTTATAGCCCCAGGTAAACTCAGGAAGGACAGGGACACTACATTATGTTGCTTATAGCCCCAGGTAAACTCAGGAAAGGAGGCAGGGACACTACATTATGCTGCTTTATAGCCCCAGATAAACTCAGGAAGGACCGGGACACTACATTATGCTGCTTTATAGCCCCAGGTAAACTCAGGAAGGACAGGGACACTACATTATGTTGCTTTATAGCCCCAGGTAAACTCAGGAAGGACAGGGACACTACATTATGTTGCTTTATAGCCCCAGATAAACTCAGGAAGGACAGGGACACTACATTATGTTGCCTTTATAGCCCCAGGTAAACTCAGGAAGGACAGGGACACTACATTATGTTGCTTATAGCCCCAGATAAACTCAGGAAGGACAGGGAAACTACAATTATGTAGCTTTTTTAGCCCCAGGTAAACTCAGGAAGGACAAGAGACAATACATTATGTTGCTTTATAGCCCCAGGTAAAACTCAGGAAGGACAGGGACACTACACTTATGCTGCTTATAGCCCCAGGTAAACTCCGGAAGGACAGGGGACACTACATTATGTTGCTTTATAGCCCCAGGTAAACTCAGGAAGGACAGGGACACTACATTATGTTGCTTTATAGCCCCAGATAAACTCAGGAAGGACAGGGACAACTACATTATGTTGCTTTATAGCCCCAGGTAAACTCAGGAAGGACAGGGACACTACATTATGTTGCTTTATAGCCCCAGATAAACTCAGGAAGGACAGGGACACTACATTATGTTGCTTTATAGCCCCAGGTAACTCAGGAAGGACAGGGACACTACATTATGCTGCTTTATAGCCCCAGGTAAACTCCGGAAGGACAGGGACACTACATTATGTTGCTTTATAGCCCCAGGTAAACTCAGGAAGGACAGGGACACTACATTATGTTGCTTTATAGCCCCAGGTAAACTCAGGAAGGACAGGGACACTACATTATGTTGCTTTATAGCCCTAGGTAAACTCAGGAAGGACAGGGACACTACATTATGTTGCTTTATAGCCCCAGGTAAACTCAGGAAGGACAGGGACACTACATTATGTTGCTTTATAGCCCCAGGTAAACTCAGGAAGGACAGGGACACACTTATGCTGCTTTATAGCCCCAGATAAACTCAGGAAGGACATGGACACTACATTATGTTGCTTTATAGCCCCAGGTAACTCAGGAAGGACAGGGACACTACATTATGTTGCTTTATAGCCCCCAGGTAAACTCAGGAAGGACACGGGACATACATTATGTTGCTTTATAGCCCCAGGTAAACTCAGGAAGGACAGGGACACTACATTATGCTGCTTTATAGCCCCAGATAAAACTCAGGAAGGACAGGGACACTACATTATGCTGCTTTATAGCCCCAGATAACTCAGGAAGGACAGGGACACTACATTATGTTGCTTATAGCCCCAGGTAACTCAGGAAGGACAGGGACACTACATTATGTTGCTTTATAGCCCCAGATAAACTCAGGAAGGACAGCGGACACTACATTATGTGCTTTATAGCCCCAGGTAAACTCAGGAAGACAGGGACACTACATTCCATGGCATAATGGAAACAGAATCAGACGCACCTTGGAAGACTTGAAGGATTTTTTCCTTGTAGATCCTGTAGTCCGCCTCCAGGAAGACACAGAAGATAACACGTTCGATCTGCACAGAAAGAACAAATAGAGAGAAAGAAAGAAAGAAGAAAGAAAGAAAAATAAATAAATAATTCCATTATTCCACTGTTGCTATTAATTGCACATTCAACTCCAGACCATCAGGACAACAGATCCCACAAGAGCTACTAAAGGGACAAAATCACAATTGAGGAACCAATGATAACGTTTTACACCAGGGAGCCACAATCAAACCATAAGACAGTTCAGAATATCCTATTAGACCAATTAGCTTGCTCCCCAGTACAGAATACCAGCCTAGGTCTGTGTTCCAAATGGCACCCTATTCCCTATGCAGCACACTACTTTTGTCCAGGGCCCATAGGGACTCTGGTTAAAAGTAGTGCACTATATAGAGAGTAGGATGCCATTTGGGACACAACCCATGCCCCACTGGTGGCAGAGTGGGGTCTACTACTGAGCAGGCTTTTAGTGAATATTACACTATATTACACTACATTACATCACATTTTGGAGATAATATCTGAATGAGAGCATTTCCTTTGGTAGGATACATTCAATATATCCCCAGCACCATAAAGTACAACTAAAAGGTACTTATTCTCAAACCATAGACAAAACGTGCAGCTATAGGTATCCTTTGACCCCAGTACTTTGCTCTTATGAACTACCTCAGGGATTCAGAACTCACTAACTACTGACTGTCATTTATTTTACACTATGAGTGCTGCTAGTAGTTGTGCTTCTAAATCATAATCACTATAGTTATCCTCTCAAGCTGAACACTTTGGAGAGATTTTGCTATGGCTATTTCAAATTGCACCCTGCAAATGTCAGCATATTCTTTTTGAATAACTATACTCTCTGTATATTCATTTCCTTATGTATCATTTATTGTTATGCATTTTTGCCTGTGTGGGTTGCTACCATGCCTTCAGAAAGTATTCATACCCCTTGACTTATTCCACATTTTGTTGTGTTACAGCCTGAATTCAGATGTTTTTTCTCACCATCTACATACAATACCCCATAATGACGAAGCTCCATCAAATTAATTCACATCCCCTGAGTGGTAAGGAGCGACGCTGGTAGACAAGAAGCAGGTACAGGAGAACATTTAATGAACAACGGACATGAAACAGAACAGGAACAGCGTCTGGACAGGGGAAAAATAATGACACCAATGCTGACACGGGGAACCAACAAGGAACAGACAGAAATAGACGGGGCAATCAACAAAGGGAAGGAGTCTTGAGGCGGGCCGGACGCAGTGCCCGCTGACACGGTCGCCAGGTGTACGGTGTTTCCTCCGACACATTGGTGCGACTGGCTTCTGGGATAAGTGGGCATTGTGTCAAGAAGCAGTGCGGCTTGGTTGTGTTGTGTTTTGGAGGTTTGGGAGGACGCACAGCTTCCCGAGTCCGTACAGGAGTTGCAGCCATGAGACACAAGACTGTAACTCCCAATTCGACACCACGAGATTGGGGACAAAAAGGGTACAAAATAAAATACAAAAATAAAATACAAAATCAAAGGCAAGGAGTCTCCAATGAGCGCAGCTGCGCGTAAGGATGGTGACAGGTGTGCGTAACGAAGGGCAGCCTGGCGCAATCAAGCGCCATAGAGGGAGAGCGGGAGCAGCGTGACACCGAGTCAATAAATGTTAGAGATATCTTTGGCAGTGATTACAGCTGTGAGTCTTTCTGTGTAAGTCTCTAAGAGCTTTGCACACCTGGATTGTACAATATTTTCAAATTATTATTTGTTTCAATTCTTCAAGTTCTGTCAAGTTGGTTGTTGATCATTGCTAGACAGCCATTTTCAAGCCTTGCCATAGATTTAAGTCAAAACTGTAACTAGGCCACTCAGGAACATTCAATGTCGTCTTGGTAAACAATCCAGTGTATATTTGGCCTTGTGGTTTAGGTTAATGTCCTGCTGAAAGGTGAATTTGTCTCCCAGTGTCTGTTGGAAAGCAGACTGAACCAGGTTTCCGCTAAGATTTTGCCTGTGCTAAACTCTATTCAGTTTATTGTTAAGCTAAAAAACTCCCTAATCCTTGCAGATGACAAGCATACCCATAACATGATGCAGCCACCACCATGCTTGAAAATATGGAGAGTGGTACTCAGTAATGTGTTGTATTGGATTTGTCCCAAACATACACTTTGTATTCAGGACAAAAGTTAATTTATTTGCCAAAGTTTTTGCAGTTTTACTTTAGTGTGCCTTATTGCAAACAGGATGCATGTTTTGGATTATTTTTTATTCTGTACACGGCTTCCTTCTTATCACTCTGTCATTTAGGTTAGTATTGTGGAGTACTACAACGTGTTGTTGATCCATCCTCAGTTTCTCCTATCACAGGCATTAAACCTTGTAACTGTTTAAAGTCACCATTGGCCTCATGGTGAAATCCCTGAGGGGTTTCCTTCCTCTCCGGCAACTGAGTTAGGAGGCGCTGTATCTTTGTAGTGACCTGGTGTATTGATACACCATCCAAAGTGAATTAATAACTGCACCATGCTCAAAGGGATATTCAATGTCTGTTTATAACTTATTTACCTATCTACCCGTAGCTGCCCTTCTCTGCTAGGCATTGTAAAACCTCCTGGTCTTTGTGGTTGAATCTGTGTTAGAAGTCACTGCTCGAGTGAGGGACCTTATAGATGATTGTATGTGTGGGTACAGAGATGAGGTTGTCATTAAAAATATATGTTAACCACTATTATTGGCCACAGAGTGAGTCCATGCAACTTATTATGTGACTTGTAAAACACATTTTCACTAAGAAAACCATTTGACATTATGGAGTATTGTGGTTTAGACCAGGGACACAACATCTAAATGTAATCCATACATGCAGACTGTAACAAACCAAAATGTGAAAAAGTCAAGGGTTTAAATGCTTTGGTGAAAGCACTCAACCGCTCATCAACAATTCAAGATCCAAAAACACATTATTTTTTATCAACTGAAAAGATTGAAATATAAATCCCTGTCTTACAACGGTGAATATACTGAATACATATGACTGGAATAATGTCTGCTCTAATAATACACAATCACATGAACACCCTCTCCACCATCACTCTCCTATCTACCTTCCTATTGTACAATACAGCACCTCTCCACCATCACTCTCCTATCTACCTTCCTATTGTACAATACAGCACCTCTCCACCATCACTCTCCTATCTACCTTCCTATTGTACAATACAGCACCTCTCCCACCATCACTCTCCTATCTACCTTCCTATTGTACAATACAGCACCCTCTCTCTCCACCATCACTCTCCTTCTCCTTCCTATTGTACATACAGCACCTCTCCACCATCACTCTCCTATCTACCTTCCTATTGTACAATACAGCCCTCTCCACCATCACTCTCCTATCTACCTTCCTATTGTAACAATACAGCACCCTCTCCACCTTCACTCTCCTATCTACCTTCCTATTGTACAATACAGTACCCTCTCCACCCTCACCATCACTCTCCTATCTACCTTCCTATTGTACAATACAGCACCCTCTCCACCATCACTCTCCTTCCTATTGTACAATACAGCACCCTCTCCACCATCACTCTCCTATCTACCTCCCTATTGTACAATACAGCACCCTCCCTCCACCATCACTCTCCTTCCTATTGTACAATACAGCACCCTCTCCACCATCACTCTCCTATCTACCTCCTATTGTACAATACAGCACCCTCTCCATAAAGCAAAGCAGGCATGAAATACACAAACACATGACATATATATCCAATGAACTACTACGGTGTTTCTGTAATGTTCCCTTTAATACAGTAGTCTTAGTCTGTAATACAGTGCCTTGCGAAGAGTATCGGCCCCCTTGAACTTTGCGACAACTTTGCCACATTTCAGGCTTCAACATAAAGATAAAAACTGTAATTTTTTTGTGAAGAATCACAACAAGGGGGACACAATCATGAAGTGGAACGACATTTAGTGGATATTTCAAACTTTTTTTACAAAAAAAATGGAAAAATTGGGCGTGCAAAATTATTCAGCCCCTTTACTTGTCTCAGCAAACTCCCTCCAGAAGTTCAGTGAGGATCTCTGAATGATCCAATGTTGACCTAAATGACCTAATGATGATCATACAATCCACCTGTGTGTAATCAAGTCTCCGTATAATGCACCGGCACTGTGATAGTCTCAGAGGTCCGTTAAACGCTCAAGGGGGCCGATACTTCGCAAGGCACTGTATGTACAGTATGGTCATTTCCCTTGATTTCAGGAAGCATTAGCTCAGCTGAACACAGACAACCTCACAGAGAAGAGCTTTGTAA
>NW_022265334.1:0-14857 GCF_002021735.2 Oncorhynchus kisutch
CGATGAAACACGGATATCCCTACCGGCCAAACCTTCCCTAACCCGGACGACGCTGCAGTACAGCCCCCTTAACCACTGCGCCACCCGGGAGGCCGAGTCTCTACTTTTATCCAATGTAAAAACAAAATTTCCGAATCAAGGCGGTCAATCACATATGGGGTTATCCAGCAGTCTCCTGTCTGAAGAGCTGAAGAGGATGCAGCCGCATGCTGTGGATGTGGTTCTGGATCCTGTTACAGCACATCCAAAGCTCATTTTGTCTGGTGATGGGAAAGAGTGCAATATGTACAAAATGCGCAGAACCACCCTTACAACCTGAAGAAGTGTCAAGGTGGTATTTCTGTCAGGGCAAAGGAGGGATTCTCAGGCAGATTCTACTGCAAGGTGTATTTGGACAGTTAGAATGGGTGGAATGTAGGCATGGCAAAAGAGTCCATCGATAGGGCCCATGGTGGACTGAACTCTGACGAAGGATTCTGGACTGTATGGTTGTCTTTTAAGACAGATTTCACACTCCATACCTCGCTCTCACTGAAGAGCAAGCCAGAGAATTTGAGGGGTTTTGTGGATTACGATGAGGGTCTCCTTCTATGATGTGATAACAATGGTGCCGAATGGGAGGGCTGCAGTTTTACGGGCTCCTCACCAATTGTGCTATTTTGTGTGTTGTTTCACATTGTTTAACTTATTTTGTACATAATGTTGCTGCTAATTGCTTCTGGATACCAGAACATTGATTACTCACCTCAAACTGGACAAAGATTTTTCTTTAATGAGTCTGACAAGAAGGATATACTGTTTCTCCGAGACCAGGCTCAAATCCCTGTCATTCACGTGACGAAAAGACAGAGGTACAGGGGGGCGGAGATCAGGGTGCGGATTCGTCGGCGAGTGGGTAACCCGCCACTACCATCCGCTCTGTTGGCCAACGTGCAATCACTGGAGAATAAACTAGATTAGCTCCATCCAAGACTATCCCACCAATGGGACATTAAAAACTGTAATATCGTGTTTCATCAAGTCGTGGTTGAACAACGACATGGATATACAGTTGGCTGTGTTTTCAGTTCATCGGCAGGACAGAACTGCTACGTCCGGTAAGACGAGGGGTGGTGGTGTGTGTCTGTCAATAACAGCTGGTGCACAATGTCAAATATTAAGGAAATCTCGATGTATTGCTCGCCTGAGTTAGAGCACCTCATGATAAGATGTAGACCATGCTATAGCCTAGAGAGTTTTCATCTATATTTTTCATAGCCGTCTATTTACCACCACAAACCAATGCTGGCACTAAGACCACACTCAATGAGCTGTATAAGGCCATAAGCAAACAAGAAAATGCTCATCCAGAAGCGGTGCTCCTAGTGGGCCGGGGACTTTAATGCAGTGAATCCTACTACACCGGCTCTGACACTTGTCGGATGTGGCAGGAATTGTAAACGATTACGGACTACAAAGAGAAACCCAGCCGTGAGCTGGCCAGTAACGCAAGCCTACCAGAAGAGCTAAACGCCTTTTATGCTTGCTTTGAGCAACACTGAAGCATGCATGAGAGCACCAGCTTTTCCAGACGACTGTGATTTCACGCTCTCCATAGCCGATGTGAGCAAGACCTTTAAACAGGTTCATTAGGCAGCGGGCCAGATGGATTCTGTAATACCTACATGTTTCAAGCAGACCTCCATAGTCCCTGTGCCCAAGAAAACAAATGTAACCTGCCTAAATGACTACCGCCCCGTAGCACTCAAGTCAGTATCCATGAAGTGCTTTGAAAGGCTTGTCATGGCTCACATCAACACCATCATCACGGAAACCCTAGACCCACTCCAGTTTGCATACCGCTCCAACAGATCCACAGATGACTCAATCTCAATAGCACTGCACACTGCCCTTTCCCACCTGGACAAAAGGAACACCTATGTGAGAATTCTGTTCATTGACTACAGCTCAGCATTCAACACCTCCCTCTGCAACTGGATCCTGGACTTCCTGATGGCCGGCCCCAGGCGGTAAGGGTAGGCAACAACACATCTGCCACACTGATCCTCAACACGGGGGCTCCTCAAGGGTGTGTGCTTAGTCCCCTCCTGTACTCCCTGTTCACCCACAACTGCGTAGCTAAACATGACTCCAACACCACCATTAAGTTGGCTGATGACACAAAGGTGGTTGGCGATGAGACAGCCTATAGGGAGGAGGTCAGAGTCCTGGCAGTGTGCTGCCAGGATAACAACCTCTCCCTCAACGTGAGCAAGACAAAGGAGATGGTCGTGGACTACAGGAAAAGGAGGGCCAAACACGCCCCCATTCACATCGACGGGGCTGTAGTGGAGTGGGTCGAGAGTTTCAAGTGCCTTGGTGTCCACATCACCAACAAACTATCATAGTCCAAACACACCAAGAAAGTCGTGAAGAGGTCACAACAAAACATTTTCCCCCTCAGGAGACTAAAAAGACTTGGCATGGGTCCGCAGATCCTCAAAAAGTTCTACAGCTGCACCATCGAAAGCATCCTGATCGGCTGCATCACCGCCTGGTATGGCAACTATCAGCATCTGACCGTAAGGCGCTACAGAGGGTAATGCGTACAGCCCAGTACATCACTGGGGCCAAGCTTCCTGCCATCCAGGACCTATATACTAGGCGGTGTCAGAAGAAGGTCCAAAAAATTGTCATAGACTGCTTTCTCTGTGACCGCATGGCAAGCAGAACCGGAGTGCCAAGTCTAGGTCCAAAAGGCTCCTTAACAGCTTCTACCTGCATGCCATAAGACTGCTGAACAATTAATCAAATGGCCCCCAGGCCTATTTACATTTACATCCCCCCTTCCCTCCCCTTTCTTTTTACACTGCCGCTACTCGATGTTTATTATTTATGCATTGTCACTTTACCCCTACCTACAAGTACAAATTACCTCAACTTACCTGTAACATTGATCCCCTGTTTATAGCCTCGTTATTGTTATTTTTTAACTTATTTTTAACTTTAGTTTATTTCTTTGATATTTTCTTAACTCTATTTCTTGAACTGCATTGTTGGTTAAGGGCTTGTAAGTAAGCATTTCACGGTAAGGTCTACATTGCATTTGTTGCATTTGGCGCATGTGATAAATACAATTTGATTTGATTTGATACCCAGTCTACTATTTTACTGGCTGCAACTTCAACGATCAACTCTATCCATAATTGAACCCCTTTGATGATTATGATGGCATGAACCCAGTCCCATTGGTCATCACCCCTGTTAACCAGACACCCTGAGGGAGACATCCTGACAGCGCTAAGCCATGTAAGATCAAACAATTAATTAACAAAATACTAATTAACAGTAACTTACAATAGGGCTTACCCAGGAAAAAAACATCCAAAATAACTCATCCATTGTAAACAAGTGTAACGGTAACGTATATTAATATAACTATACACTATATTATAAACTGGGTGGTTTGAGCCCTGAATGCTGATTGGCTGACAGCCATGCTATATCAGACCATATACCATGGGTATGACAAAAACGTGTATTTTTACTGCTCTAATTACGTTGGTAAACAGTTTATAAGAGCAATAAGGCACCTCGGGGGTTTGTGATATATGGCCAATATACCACGGCTAAGGGCTGTGTCCAGGTACTCCGCGTTGTGTCGTGCAAGGAACTGCCATTAGCCGTGGTATATTAGCCATATACCACACCTCCTCAGGCCTTATTACTTAAATGTACACTATAAACAATCAATGCCTTCTCATGTAAATCGTCAAAATATACATAACTTTATTACCTTTATCAGTCTGCTTATATTTCATTCACGTTTTTATTTAATCTGATTTTGTCATTACTTTTCTCTTTTCATTTAACTGAATTAACTGTTCAGTCTATTGATACACAACAACCTTTCGGAAGGGATGTGAGAGAGAGAGAGAGAGAGAAAGTGAGAGAGTGTGTGTGAGTGTGGGTGCGTGCATGGCATAAAGATGTCAGGGGACAGATTTGAACAAAGAAAACTGATATCTGTTGGCTCGTCTGTCACTGTCATTGCCTGCCTGTCAACTGATGACTTGCCCTGAAAGACAGATCAGCTGGGAAAATATGACATTGATTTAAACCAAATAAGATATATCCCTTGTCTTCTCCTTCTACCTCTCTCTAATAATAATAATAATTAATAATGGGGGGGGGGGCAGGGGACACACACCCACTGCCAGGACATCCAACAAATGAAAGAGAGAATCTTTCTGCCATTATTTGATGGGATGTTGCATAGCAACAGCGTAAAATAACTATGACAAAGGTGTTCGAAAAATATAGAGCTGTTAAAGATCAAAGAGCAAGTGCTGGCTTAGGGCCGGTCTGCGAAACTCCAATCCTTGAGGGTAGCAGGGTCTAGTTGTTGCATTTCCTGCCCCTTTAAGAGCAGAAAACACAGAGAGCATGGAGGGAAGAGAGAGAAAGGGAAATGGAAGGAAAGTAGGGAAAGACTTAAGAAGGAGCTGTGTGACGTCACTTTGCTGAAGTGAAAGTAAATGAGAGAAGCAGAGGACTGCACAAACGTTCTCTTGCTCTTCACAAAACATTCTACACAGCTGCACAGAGACACCATTTTGTCGTAAAAGAAGAAAAGTACATATATAATCAGGTAAGGAGAGAGAGAGAGAGAGAATTGTACAAGAAGACATTAATTGTAAGAAACCATACAATCTAAGTAAATGTATTGTAGCGACTACTTTGAATAGCAAGGGATAAATCCTGTTTTGTGTTTATTCAATCATGAAGTCAAGTGAATGGCAGCATTAGTGAAAGATTGTGGCGTGGACAGGTATCAAGTAAGGACTGTTCTTAGTAAACACAGCTATAAAAGATGAAGTTCAGGAAGTCCTTTAATATTTATTTTGTGTTCCAGATATGGCGTCCTCAAACATTTTGCTGCCAGAGGAGCAGTTCCAGTGCTCTATCTGTCTGGAGGTTCTCACTGATCCGATCACCACTCCATGTGGACACAACTTCTGCCAGGCCTGTATCAGCGGGTACTGGAAAAGCACTGAACAGTGCCGGTGTCCAATGTGTAAGGAGACATTTGACAAAAAGCCTAAGCTCAAAATCAACACAACACTCCGAGAGGTTGTGAATCATTTTAAGGGGATACAAGTCAGAGACAGAGATGAGTCCCCTGCTGCGCCTGGATAAGTGGCCTGTGATGTCTGCACTGTGACGAAGCTCAAGGCCCTGAAGTCCTGCATGGAGTGTCTGACCTCTTTCTGTGAGACTCATCTGCAGCCTCATCAGATAGCCCCAGCCCTGAAGAGGCACAAGCTGATCAACCCTGTGAAGAACCTGGAAGACAGGATGTGCAAGAAGCACAAGAAACCCCTGGAGCTGTTCTGTAGGACTGAACAAATGTGTGTGTGTCAGGTCTGCACTGTGACAGACCACAAGGGTCATCACACCGTCCCTCTGAAGAAGGAGTTCGGAGAGAAGAAAGCTGAGTTGGGAAGGACAAAGAATCAAATGCAGCAGATGATCCAGAAGTGCCTACAGAAGGTTAAAGAGATCAAACACTCAGCGGAGCTCAGCAACAGAGATGCAGAGAGAGAGAGAGAAGAAAGCGAACAGGTCTTCACCACTCTAGTCCGCTCCATGCAGAGAAGCCAGGCTGAGGTGTCTAAGATGATTGGAGAGAAGCAGAAAGCAACCATGCGGCAGGCTGAGAGCCTCATTAAAGAGCTGGAGCAGGAAATCACTGAGCTACAGAGGAGATGCTCAGAGCTGGATCAGCTCTCACACACTAAGGATCATCTCCACCTCCTCCAAAGCTCGCCATCCCTGTGCCCCCCTACATCTACCAAGGACTGGCCTGATGTCAGTATAACCCAGAACGAGAGTAAGTGGAATGTGCAGAAAGACATATCCCAGCTGGATAAAAAGGTGAGGAGAGCACTTTCTGAACTTGAGGAGAAATTGAATAATGTATTGGAGAAGTCAAAGGGTGATGACCTGAAGAGGATGCAGCAGTATGCAGTGGATGTCACTATGGACCCTGATACAGCACATCCCCTTATCATTGTATCTGGCAATGGGAAACTAGTGAGAACAGGTCACTTGGAACAGAACCACTTCTACAACCTAAAGAGGTTTAGAAGTCGTGTAGCTGTTTTGGCAAAGGAGGGCTTCTCCTCGGGGAGATTCTACTATGAGGTGCAGGTGAAGGGGAAGACTGGGTGGAATGTAGGAGTGGCCAAAGAGTCGATTAATAGAAAGATAGGTGGATTATACCCAGAGCAAGGATTCTGGACCGTGTGGTTGTCTTTTCAGGTTGACTATGAGGCCTGCACAGACCCCCATACCCCCCTCTCACTGAAGAGCAAGCCGGAGAAGTTGGGGGTGTTTGTGGATTATGAGGAGGGTCAAGTCTCCTTCTATGACGTGGACACCAGGTCTCATATCTTCTCTTTCACCGGCTGCACCTTCACAGAGAAGCTCTATCCATACTTGAACCCCTTTGATGATTATGATGGCTCAAATTCAGCACCAATGATCATCACCCCTGTTAACCAGACACCCTGAGGGTGACATTGTGACAGTGCTAAAATGGGGGCATTTGTAATACTGATTCAAATGGTAATTTAAAGTAACCCATAACCTTTTAGGACACATACATAATATTTGTATTACTTTGATCAGACCTACTAACCTGCTTGTATTTAATACATTTTTGTCAGCTGACATTGTTTGACGGTGAAATGTATTAAAACCCGTCTGCAAAACATATTTTAAGTAAAGCTTTCATTGGATTGGATTTGGTTTCCTGATCTAATGGAAACACAGTGACCATTGCGAAACTGACTTATAGTGAACTCGGTAGGTGAGAACTAACCCCAATAGCAGAAATGTGTATTTGAGTATCTGGTATTAAAAGGTCCAATGCAGTTTTTATCTCAATATCAAATCATTTCTGGGTAACAATTTAAGTACCTTACTATGATTATCAGTGGTGGGAGCAAATCACTGTTGTTCGAGTCACAAGCAAGTCTCAAGTCACAAGGTCAAGTTCTCAAGTCGAGTCCCAAGTAGAACAGGTCGAGTCTCGAGTCAAGTCCAAGTCAAGAAGAGTCACAAGTAGAACAGGTCGAGTCTCGAGTCAAGTCCAAGTCGTGCATTCTAAGAACAAGTCAAGTAGAGTCACAAGCTTTTTGAAGTCAAGTCTCAAGTCAAGAAAAAATATATATACAGTATACTGTATATCTTTGTCTATTTATTGAGGCTACCAGACAGCCCTTTTCATGATCTTATCCTAAACATATTTTGAATATATTTTAACAACAAATTCCCAATGCAAGTAAATTAAGTAAATGATACATTTCAAGCAATTTCATACCAGCAGGCCTATGCTAGTAGTTGCTTGGTGCCACACTGCTGGTGAGCTTACAAAGTAAACATTTAATATTCTTGATCACCAACATTTTTGGAGTTGCATATCTTTATGGCAATCGTCTCTCCCTACAATTGGACATCAGCAATGTATTCACAGCAATGTATTCACAAGCTCAGTGGTTCTCAAAATGTTTGTAAAACAGAGTTTTACACCTGCATTTTGTGGAAAATGCAAAAATGCAGTTTTACAAAATGTTTGAGAACCGCTGTGCAGTTTTTTTCTGTACAGCTATTGGATTGGGTGCAGCGCAAATGTCGAATAGTAGAGAGAGATGGTGGAGATGTTGTCAGCCAATATCAACTAGGGATATCAGGAGGTTGCAGGAGACGGATGGAAAGCATGGTCTGTCTTAGCTTTCAAAAACTCTAGACAGCATTCTGTCTTCACCATACAGTTCTCAGACATTAGCTTTGCCCACTACTGCCCCATGTGAACTACAATCCTGACCGTGTGTTTTAATAGTCATCACTTGCGATATGGCTTTCAAAACATATGGCCCTTATCTTCGAACAACAGGAAAAAAAACTTCAAATAAAATGACTTGTCCTGAAAGATCCATACAGCTATGGGTACAGATCCATTCAGCTATGGGCACAGATCCATACAGCTATGGGTACAGATCCATTCAGCTATGGGCACAGATCCATACAGCTATGGGCACAGATCCATACAGCTATGGGTACAGATCCATTCAGCTATGGGCACAGATCCATACAGCTATGGGCACAGATCCATACCGCTATGGACACAGATCCATACAGCTATGGGCACAGATCCATACAGCTATGGGTACAGATCCATTCAGCTATGGGCACAGATCCATACAGCTATGGGCACAGATCCATACCGCTATGGACACAGATCCATACAGCTATGGGCACAGATCCATACAGCTATGGACACAGATCCATACAGCTATGGGTACAGATCCATACACCTATGGGTACAGATCCATACAGCTATGGGCACAGATCCATACCGCTATGGACACAGATCCATACAGCTATGGGCACAGATCCATACAGCTATGGGCACAGATCCATACAGCTATGGGTACAGATCCATTCAGCTATGGGCACAGATCCATACAGCTATGGGCACAGATCCATACAGCTATGGGCACAGATCCATACCGCTATGGACACAGATCCATACAGCTATGGACACAGATCCATACAGCTATGGGCACAGATCCATACAGCTATGGGTACAGATCCATACACCTATGGGTACAGATCCATACAGCTATGGGCACAGATCCATACCGCTATGGACACAGATCCATACAGCTATGGGCACAGATCCATACAGCTATGGGTGCTTCCATCCGATGAAACTACACTTCCGCTACACAGGAATGCGGAGCAAGCTAGATAGCTAATTAGCACAGCTATCAGATATATAGCCAGTAGCCACCAACACTAGAACTATCTGAAATATGAAAATGATCAATGAAATCGCCAGGCCGCCTAATGTTATTGTTCTGGCAAAGATGCGTTCATAGTAGATTGCTAAACTGTATACAGTACATGGATAACTTTTGTATAGATAATATAAACGCAGGCTTAATCTGTTTTTACCAGGCAAAACTGGAGAAAATTAAACAAGTGCTATCTGGATATGTGCCCGCTTTTCCACGCTAATGCTGATGACTGGTCAACAATCAAGACCCACAACTTTTTGGTTCTAAAGCACAGATTAGATGTTTTTTAGACAATCATTTGGTGCAATACCGTAGGCCTATGTTAGAAACCAGATCAAATAGGAAAAGGTATAAATATAAAATACAAATAGTATTTGTAGACAATAAAAGTATGAAAAATATGTATTTTTCCCATTCAGTTTCATACTCTCGACCCCCAGAACCTTCTCCACTTTGAGAACCACTGCGCTAGCTTACATGACCTGTCTTGATTGACAGTTTGCTGGTCCAATCAGAGGGCAGAGAGTGCGCATCACTAGGCAAATCTGTTGCACTTTTATTTTTTTTGCAAGTGCGAGGTTGCTTGTGTCTACGGTCTCTGGCTGTGTAGAGAGTAATCCAGGGAGACACTGTGCCAGAAAATGACAAAACGTTACAAAACCTGGCCAGATCATCAAGTCATCAGTCTCAAGTCAAAGTTGAGTCCGGAGTCTTGAGGCTCCAAGTCAAGTCTCAAGAAATGTAATTTTCTTTCAAGTCGAGTCTCAAGTCATCAAATGTGTGACTCAAGTCAGACTTGAGTCCAAGTCATATGACTTGAATCCAAACCTTTGGTGATAAAAAAAAAAAAGCTTCTTAGCAAAGAGTAATTTCTTAAGCAAGAATTTAGCTAGGACTGTCTTGGAGTGGTCTGAGTGGGGAGGGGAAAACTGAAAACAAGCTGTTTTTGGAACTCTCTATCTTATAGGTCGGTTTCAATAAAACGTCACAATACGTTCGATTTGCTACGCTAAAACGATTGACAACTATGTGCCGTTTTCAAGGGAATGTGAAATACAGTTGCAAGAAAAAGTATGTGAACCCTTTGGAATTACCTGGATTTCTGCATAAACTGGTCACAACAATAGACAAACACAATGGCTTAAACTAATAACACACAAATTATTCTATTTTTCTTGTCTATAATGAATACATAATTTAAATATTCACAGTGTAGGTTTGAAAAGGTATGTAAACCCCTAGGCTAATGACTTCTCCAAAAGATAATTGGAGTCAGGAGTCCGCTAACCTGGAATCCAATCAATGAGACGAGATTGGAGATGGTGGTTAGAGCTGCCCTGCAGTATAAAAAACACTCACAAAATGTGAGTTTGCTATTCACATGAAGCATTGCCTGATGTGAACCATGCCACATACAAAAGAGATCTCAGAAGACCTAAGATTAAGAATGGTTTACTTGCATAAAGCTGGAAATGGTTACAAAAGTATCTCTAAAAGCCTTGATGTTCATCAGTCCACGGTAAGACAAATTGTCTATACTATAAATGGAGAAAGTTCAGCACTGTTGCTACTCTCCCTAGGAGTGGCCATCCTGCAAAGATGACTGCAAGAACACAGTGCAGAATGATCAATGAGGTTAAGAAGAATCCGAGCGTGTCAGCTGGAACATGCTAACATCTCTTTTTATTTTATTTATTTATTTCACCTTTATTTAACCAGGTAGGCTAGTTGAGAACAAGTTCTCATTTGCAACTGCGACCTGGCCAAGATAAAGCATAGCAGTGTGAGCATACAACAAAGAGTTACACATGGAGTAAACAATTAACAAGTCAATAACACAGTAGAAAACGAAGGGGGGGTCTATATACAATGTGTGCAAAAGGCATGAGGAGGTAGGCAAATAATTACAATTTTGCAGATTAACACTGGAGTGATAAAAGATCAGATGGTCATGTACAGGTAGAGATATTGGTGTGCAGAAGAGCAGAAAAGTAAATAAATAAAAACAGTACGGGGATGAGGTAGGTGAAAAGGGTGGGCTATTTACCAATAGACTATGTACAGCTGCAGCGATCGGTTAGCTGCTCAGATAGCTGATGTTTGAAGTTGGTGAGGGAGATAAAAGTCTCCAACTTCAGCGATTTTTGCAATTCGTTCCAGTCACAGGCAGCAGAGTACTGGAACGAAAGGCGGCCAAATGAGGTGTTGGCTTTAGGGATGATCAGTGAGATACACCTGCTGGAGCGCGTGCTACGGATGGGTGTTGCCATCGTGACCAGTGAGCTGAGATAAGGCGGAGCTTTACCTAGCATAGACTTGTAGATGACCTGGAGCCAGTGGGTCTGGCGACGAATATGTAGCGAGGGCCAGCCGACTAGAGCATACAAGTCGCAGTGGTGGGTAGTATAAGGTGCTTTAGTGACAAAACGGATGGCACTGTGATAGACTGCATCCAGTTTGCTGAGTAGAGTGTTGGAAGCCATTTTGTAGATGACATCGCCGAAGTCGAGGATCGGTAGGATAGTCAGTTTTACTAGGGTAAGCTTGGCGGCTTGAGTGAAGGAGGCTTTGTTGCGGAATAGAAAGCCGACTCTTGATTTGATTTTCGATTGGAGATGTTTGATATGAGTCTGGAAGGAGAGTTTGCAGTCTAGCCAGACACCTAGGTACTTATAGACGTCCACATATTCTAGGTCGGAACCATCCAGGGTGGTGATGCTAGTCGGGCATGCAGGTGCAGGCAGCGACCGGTTGAAAAGCATGCATTTGGTTTTACTAGCGTTTAAGAGCAGTTGGAGGCCACGGAAGGAGTGTTGTATGGCATTGAAGCTTGTTTGGAGGTTAGATAGCACAGTGTCCAAAGACGGGCCGAAAGTATATAGAATGGTGTCGTCTGCGTAGAGGTGGATCAGGGAATCGCCCGCAGCAAGAGCAACATCATTGATGTTGCTCTGACGAGTCTTTGATATGTAAAACACTAAAGAAGAATAGTGTTCATAGGAAGACATCAAGGAAGGAGCCACTTCTGTCCAAAAAAACCTTGCTGCACGTCTGAAGATTGCAAAAGAGCACTTGGATGTCCACAGTGCTACTGGAAAAATATTCTGTGGACAGATGAAACTAAGGTTGAGTTGTTTGGAAGGAACACACAACACTATGTGTGGAGAAAAAAAGTCTCCAAAACTCCACCCCACCAAAACAAGCAGAGATTTCAGGTGGTCTTTTCAAACAGCTCTTACACTAAAAGGGCATTATCAGAATTTCCAGAATTTCACAGTATTATTCCAACCTCATAGTGTGGATATATCTCACAGGGGTTTATATCAGATGGTGCCGGAGGGGATGGCTGTTGTTTTATGGGTTCTTAACCAACCGTGCTATTTTTTTTTTTCAAAATGTTTGTAACTTATTTTGTAGATAATGTTGCTGCTACCATTTCTTATGACCGAAAAGAGCTTCTGGACATCAGAACAGCAATTACTCACCTTGAATTGGACCAATAATTTATCTTTAACGAGTCGAACGAGAGGGATTTACTCCAGACACCCGAACAGGCCCTCATCTCAGTCATTCGCAGGAGAAAGAGACAGAAGTTTCGTGGAAGGAGAACAGGGTGCCTTGTAAGGATCCGGCGACGAGTGGCTAATTTGCCTTTGCCATCGATATTATTGGCCAACGTACAATAGCTGGATAATAAAGTGGACGAACTAAAAGCACGTATATCCTACCAACGGGACATTAAAAATTGTCCCTGTATAAAGCCTCGCTATTGTTATTTTACTGCTACTCATTCTTTATTTGTTACTTTTATCTCTTGTTTATTAAATTTTTTTCTTAACTGCATTGTTGGTAAGTAAAGCATTTCACTGTAAGGTTGTATTCGGTGCATGTGACAAATCATTGATTTGTTTAGATTTTTGACTGCAGTGGCCTTTTAAAATACTTTTTTTCTGTGTACTTGAATATTTTCACATACACAACCCAAAACATGTACTTATATTTGAGTATTTTATTGGTTATTTGTAAAAAAAACAAATAGTAATTTTCAATTACTATTTTGAAATGAATGGGAGTGTAATTGAGCCAGTGTATTTTAAAATGCTTTCCAAGGGTATTTCCAAATACATTAAAATATCCAACTACTTATTTTTTCAAATAAAATATATCTGAATACTTACTTCAAATGTATGTAAAGTAATTGAGATGTTTGAAATTGTATTTTAATCCAGGTCTGCCCAATAGTTACAGTATGTGGAGCACTAGAAGACAAGCAATCTTCCCAGGGACCCCTGCTATTTTAAATTTCTAAACCACCTTAGATCCTTCATCTCCCCTCACCTCTTCACCCTTCACCGTTATACCTCTCACTTTTCTCCCTCTCTCTCCTCGATATTCTCCTCCATATCTCCAATCTACCTTTCTCCCCTCATCAATCTTCCCTTCTCCAGTCTCCTCTATCTCCCTTCCGCCTCTCCCCTTCCCCTCCTAAACCTATCAGCAGAGTAACCAGCAACCTCTGGCACTACAGCAAACTACCAGGACATCCAGCAATGATGCAACAACCTTTGGAAAGGATGTCGGTTGGCTGGCTGGTGCTATTGGTGCGTGTGTATGAGAGAGTGTGCGTGGCATAAAGATGTCAGGGGACAGATTTTTATCAAAGAAAACTGGTATTTGGTGGCTAGACTGTCACTGCCTGACTGTCAGCTGATGACTGGGGAAAGTATGACATTAATATGATATATCACTTGTCTTCTCTCTCTCTCTCTCTGTGTCCAATCCTTCCTATGACTTTGGCCCCTCTCTAGTAGTCCTGGCAGAAAGGCTGGACTACTCCACTAACTGGTATAGAGGGACTCAATGTGGCCTTATCGCATAGAATACAACATTAAGAGGGGGGCAACTTTCTCTGTAACACTAATTGTATGGTAATACATAATAATATATATATATATATATATATATATATTTCACCTTTATTTAACCAGGTAGGCCAGTTGAGAACTGCGACCTGGCCAAGATAAAGCAAAGCAGTGCGACTCAAACAACAACACAGTTACACATGGAATAAACCAACATACAGTCAATAACACAATAGAAAAGTAATTGCAAATGAGGTAAGATAAGGAAAGTAAGGCCATGGTGGCGAAATAATTACAATTTAGCAATTGAACACTGGAGTGATAGATGTGCAGAGGATGAAAGTGCAAGTAGAGATACTGGGGTGCAAAGGAGCAATTTGCTGAGTAGAGTGTTGAAGGCTATTTTGTAAATGACATCGCCGAAGTCAAGGATCGGTAGGATAGTCAGTTTTACGAGGGCATGTTTGGCAGCATTAGTGAAGGATGCTTTGTTGTGAAACAGGAATCCAATTCTAGATTTAATTTTGGATTGGACATGTTTAATGTGAGTCTGGAAGGAGAGTTTACAGTCTAACCAGACACCTAGGTATTTGTAGTTGTCCACATATTCTAAGTCAGAACCGTCCAGAGTAGTGATGCTGGACGGGCGGGCACGTGCGGGCAGCGATCTGTTGAAGACCATACATTTAGTTTTACTAGCATATAAGAGCAGTTGGAGGCCACGGAAGGAGAGTTGTATGGCATTGAACTCGTCTGGAGGTTAGTTAACTTCTCTAGGGTAGGGGGCAGCATTTGGAATTTTGGATGAAAAGCGTGCCCAAATTAAACTGACTTCTACTCAGGTCCAGAAGATAGTATGTGCATATAATTGGTAGATTTGGATAGAAATCACTCTTCCAACACTGTTAAAATAGTGTATGTGAGTAATACAGAACAGATTTAGCAGCCGAAAACCTGTCGAAAAATTCATTCAGGAAGTAAGATTTTTTTGTTGTTGTTAAAGTTTTCTATTCAATTCCATTACAGTATCCATTGACTTAGGACTCAAATTGCAGTTCCTATGCCTTCCACTAGATGTCAACAGTCTTTAGAAATTGTTTCATGCTTGTATTCTGAAAAATGAGGGAGTAAGAGAAGTCTGAATGAGTG
>NW_022265335.1:0-14859 GCF_002021735.2 Oncorhynchus kisutch
CATCGGCTGTGAGATCAATCATCCCAGCCAGCGTCGTCATCCTTGCCTCTACGACCCTCCTAGATACTACTTTTTCAATCATTTTGAGGAGCTGGTGAAAAGACTGTGGTCCTGCCGTTTTATACCAGCGCTGGTCATCGCCCTGGAGTCTATGGGTATTGCGCCGTCTATCCCTAGAGTTTACGGGGTAACCGAAGCCTTCCTACATGAACTGAAGGAGGCCCTCTTCATCCATGAGAAACTCAAAGAAATCCGACACACCCTGGTGGACGACAACAAATACAGGGAAGCTGTGATGGCTGATGTGATGCTTTTCTGGCTCAATAAATCCCAAGAGACCGAGTGACATTTTGTTTATTTAGAGCTATGGGTAACTATGTGTCTACGATGTTTGAGCGAATAAATACATTTTTTCTTTTGAGAGACCTTACAAATGTTATGCATCAGATTATTGAAAATAAAGTGAACAATGTAAAGTTCTACACAACCCACAATACAGGGGTTATTGTAGAGCGTGTGTTAAAAATGGAGCAAATCATGAAACATGTCCGACATACGGGCGAGAGTTTACAATGGTCACATATGGTATCAAGGCTTGTTGAGGATTCTGAAGAACTAGAAATAACTTTGGCTAAGATTTTACATTATTTGTTTGAACCACCCTTTAATGTGAATGTGTATCATATTTGTTGTTTATATACTTATATATCAGACGTGTGTGTTTTAAAAATTCAGCGAAACAAACCTGTAAATCTAAACAATATATACAGGGTGTTGCATGCTGTGATTGTTGAGAAAACGGGGACTTGTATCTTGCAACAAATCCTGAATTGTCTGTATACGTAATAATTGTTGCATTCTTAAAATAAAAATTCACAAACTGAAATGTTGTCGTTATATGAAAGTGGCTCATTACAGTTATTGTACCTCAGAGAGGCAAGAAGGATGGCTGAGCAGCTGTTGAAAAACATATATTATAATCCCTCTAACCCCGGGTCTTATGGGGGTAAAGAGCGTTTACAGAGAGCTATAGTCGAAGAAACAGGTAGTCTGTTAAGCGATGCTAAAGTGAATGAATGGTTATCAGAGCAAGATGCCTACACTCTACATAAACCTGTAAGAAAACATTTTCCAAGAAATAGAGTTTTTTCTACGCATCCATTATCCCAATTTCAGGCGGATCTATGTGACATGCAGTCCCTTGCCGATAAAAATGATGGAAATCGCTACATGCTAACGGTTATAGATATTTTCTCTAAAATAGCCTATGTAAGGGTGTTAAAAATAAGAGCGGGGCAGAGGTGACCAGGGCCTTTGAATCGATCTTGAAGGCAGGAGGCGCCCCCAAGAAAGTGCAGACGGATGGCGGAAAAGAATTTTTTAATCAAACATTTCAGAAGCTAATGAATAAGTATAATATAGTACATTTTGCTACAGGCTCTGATTTGAAAGCTTCGGTTGTGGAACGCTTTAATAGGACTTTGAAAGAGCGGATGTGGCGCTATTTTACAGCTCACAACACCAACCGATATACAGACATAGTTCAGGATTTAGTAAACGGTTACAACCACAGCTACCATAAGACTATACGTATGAAGCCCTCGGAGGTCTCTTCGGAAAACTCTTTTCAAGTCTTTAAAAATATGTATGGTTTGTTCCCACTTCGCCGTAAGAAAAAAATGACTTTTAAATTCCTAGTGGGTGACTTGGTGCGTATATCAAAGTTGAGGGGTGTTTTCGACAAAAAATACGAACAAGGCTTTAGCTCGGAGTTGTTTACCGTTACCGAATGTCTGCCACGCATTCCGCCGGTCCTACAAATTAAAAGATTATGACGGGGATCTTATAGAGGGAATCTTTTTATGAGAAGGAATTACAGAAGGTCCAGTTGGGTAAAGACAAAGTCTTTCACGTGGAGGAGATTCTAGATCAGAAGAGAGAAAAGGGTAAAAAATGGTTGCTGGTCCGCTGGAAAAACTGGCCTCAAAAGTTCAACAGTTGGGTATTGGAGCAGGATGTGGTGGAGGCAACGGGGGTTAATTTAAACCCCTAGTCATGATAACTAGCGCATCATTCGCGTGTACACAGTTGGGCATCATGGAACACAGCGGCTTCTACCTGACTCTCCCCAGTAATGCGTCGGCACAGATATATCGTAATAATCAGAGTTCGAAGTATACAACCAATTTTCCAAAGCCTATAGAGTTATCAGAGGCTTGGGAAGTAGGTCTCAGCGAGATTACATACCCCCATAGTTGGTATAATATCAAAGCTAAGGACCGTGATTTTTATTGCAAAAGGTTCTCGGAACCTGCGAAACTTATTAAGCTTAAAAAAGGTTTCTATAGAACCGTCGACAGGATCGTCTCAGAGTTGAATGAACACCTAACCCTGAACAAGATGGAAATATTCCTATTCTACAATCCAATCCATAAAAGGATACAAATCTCAGGGCCTGCTAACGGAGGTATAAAGACCAGCGGTAATTTATCCTACATGTTGGGGATGGGTCCCAATAAATGGACGTATGTGAACGATAAATTATTCCCATTCCCTGCGGATATACATGCAGGCTTTTACAACATATTTGTCTATACCGACATCATAACCTATCAAAGGGTCGGAGACAGCTGTGTGCCCCTCCTGCGAACAGTTCATATAGACGGCAAGGATGGGGACATCGTCACTGTCAATTATGACAAGCCGCACTACGTACATTGTCAGCAAGAACTATATTGAAACATTCTGGTTGAGCTTAAAACGGATCAGAACGAAAACATTGAATTTACTTATGGTAAAACGATTGTAAAACTCCACTTTAGACCCACCAAAACCTCTCTACATATATAATAGCTGTATTATATTTATAAACATAATACAAATAAAAGGGTTTATGGAGCACCATCAGCTCGACCCTAACCGTTATGTTTCATACTATGTGGATCAAGTGGGTAATGGACTACCAGGATATCATGGAGCGCCGACAATGTATGGTTCGGGGATAGGAGGTATATTCCGTAACCTCTTCAGGATGGTTTTACCGTTTATGAAGAGAGGCTTCAGCATAGCCAAACCACATTTTAAAATCAGCGGCTAAAAATATAGTAAGTGAGGTTGTAGCCAATGCTATGACCCGAAGGGCGTCACCAGAGGTGGAGCATCAAGAAGGCTCGGGGCTTATGATATTGTCTCGAAGGCCAAAAAAGAGACCCCCTGGTTTAAGGCGTAGACCTGCACCTAAAAAGCGGCGGTTTAACTGTTAAAAGAACCTCAGTAAGTCAAAGACGGGGTAAAGTGAGGAGGTCTGTACCAAAACAGGCTAAAAGAATACTAGGAAGTATTTTCTAAAGAATAAGTGACATGGCTCTTTTACATCGAATGTCCTCTGAAGCTATAAAGACAGAACTTTATCTTTTCACGGCACCGTTAACGCAGCATTCAATAGATAGATCCAGTTATGTGGAGATAGCCCCTCTCTCTGCTATTACCGATAACGGGCCTATCGAATTTTTCATACCAGGCCATGGTGACAACTATCTGGACCTCAACAACACCTTGGTGCATTTACGTCTAAAAGTGACCAAAAGAGATGGGTCTAATATTGCAGACGATGCCAAAGTGAGTCTCATTAATTACCCCTTGGCCACCATTTTCTCCCAAGTTGATGTGACTTTGGGTGAACGCCTAATCAGTCAAAGCAGCGCTACATACCCTTATAGAGCCATCATGGAGTGTTTACTAAACTACTCCGAAGACACTCTCAAAACCCAATTTAGCGCCGGGCTGTTTAGCAAGGATACTGCAGGAGCCTCTATGGAATCGACAGACCCTTCCACCGGTGCAAACAAGGACTAGCGGCACGAGCTCGCTACTGCGCCGAATCTCGAGAGTTTCATTTGCTAGGCCCTATACACTCTGACATTTTCTTTCAAGAACGGTTACTCTTAAATTCGGTTGATTTAAGATTAAAATTAACCAGGGCCAAGGATGATTTTTGCCTGATGTCTCCCCAAGACGGGGATTTTAGTTTGAAAGTGTTGGGGGCAACCCTTTTTATTAAAAAAGTATCTGTATCTCCGGCCGTGCGCCTGGGTCACTCACATGCTTTGATGAAAGGAAATGCCCTTTACCCTCTCCAAAGAATTACCATGAAAACCTTTAGCATACCTGTGGGCAGTAGAATCTGCAGTCAAGAAAACCTATTTCTAGGCCCTTTACCTAGATATGTGGTTATAGGTCTGGTTGATCACGCCTCTAATACGGGCAGTTTAGATAAAAACCCCTTTAATTTTCAGCACTTCAATGCAGAGTATGTAGCGCTCTGTCAGGACGGACGTCAGGTTCCGGCGAAGGCTTTCCAACCACAATTTAATAACAACATATCTGTGCGAGAATTTTACAATCTATTCCTGGCTACAGGGCGACATCTAAAAGATCTCTCTTTACCTATTGACAGAAATGATTTTGCAGAGGGTTACACATTGTATGCTTTCAATTTATCACCTGATGATGACACCTCAGGAAATCTGTCTGTGGTGTCCCAAGGTAACCTCAGGCTGGAAATGCGTTTCCGTACACCTTTAGCCTGTACAGTTAGCATGATTGTTTACGCATGCTCTGATTCAATCTTGGAAGTGAATGCCCGAAGACAGGTCTTAGTGGATTATTATTAAGGACCTTTGAACAAAGACATGAATACCCAAGAGTTGGACGGGCTCATGAGCCGCTTGATTGGAAAACAATTTTGTGGAGTGTTGGCTTGTGATGAATTACCTATGGAGATATGGTCTGAGAGGCCTGCAATGTTTATTGTCAATACCCATCCTAAACACATGCCTGGTGAACATTGGCTAGCTATGACATTAGAACAGGAAGGTGGACGAAAAATCTCAACTTTTTTTGATTCCTATGGCTTTCCCCCCGGTTTTTCACATTTCCCTAAATCTATTAAAGATTTTTTGACCCTAAACGGTACAAAGATCTACTACAACATCAAACAAGTGCAAGATAACCTTTCCACTACATGCGGTCACCACTGTGTATTTTACCTGTGCCAAAGAGCCCGGGGAGTTTCTTTTGAAGATGTTATGTCTCTTTATAAGGATGATTTAAGAAGTAATGATAACCTTGTATCTTGTTTTGTTAGAAAATATCAAAAGTGTTCAAATGTGTGTCCTTTAAGAACGCGTAATCAAGGCGTATGCTCACGTCATATGTTTCAAGAATGCCACAAATGTTAACTTGCTTATTTTTCAAATAAAAAATTTATTGAATTTAATCATAGTCATTCAAAAGTCATTTTCAAAAGTCTAACCACGCCGAGAGATCGGGTTTAGGAAAAGGTCCTGAGACGTTCATGGGAGGTAAATGAGTTAGCATCATCGCTTTCATATGGGGCCGGTGTCGTTGGGGCATCTTTAGGGGTGCTGTATCTCGTTGAAGGCTTTTGTTTTAAAGCTTGAATCTGTTGACGAAGCTTATGGTTGGGTACACCGGAGAGGGGGATGTTGAGGATTGCCAGGGCCTTAAGAAACTGACGCCAGCCGGGAGGCCTTCGGTCATCAGCAACCTTGTGGGCAGCCGTGGTACTTTTAAGCAAGTCCTGCATATGGGACCCCCTAACCACAGAGCCCTGAAGGATAAACTCTCCAGAGTCGTTCCAAGCAGCTATCCCCTTTGAGTCTTTATCTTGTTCATAATGTATTTAACATTCTTCCTGTTACGTAAAGGCACATGTGTCAGTAGGTCATGCATAACTTTATCTTCAAATGGCATTTGAGCTTTCACCCGACATATTATCGCCACTAGGTAAGATCGACGGTACAGGCCTTACAGGGGCATGGCTATCGTTAGGTTCGACATCTGTTAAAGGGTCCGGTAGGGAAAGGGTTAAATGGTTAGTCTCTCTCTCCCCTTGCTTTACCCGAGTCAAATACCTTTGCATTAGGTTTGTGTATTTTTGAATCTTATCATAGGGGTTCAATCCTTTCGGTTCAAAACATCCTTCATGGCCGTATCCAAATCATTTTCCGCTGTTTGTCTGATATCTTCAGGACCCTGCATTGTTTTTTAAGTCTATCCAACTCTTGTTGAGGCACCAAGTACATTTTAGTGGCCATCACACCCACGTGTTCAACCACCACGTCTGGCCGCAATAAGGCTGGTGATGAAGGGCACGGCTATACTGAGTAAAGGTAGAAGAAAACCCCCAGACTGTTGTATACTATGTCTTTTCTTTTGAAGACTGGCCCTTTTATTGGCAAAGAGTTTGATCGCTGTCTTTTGTCTCCTTAATTTTTTCAATTGGTTCAGGGTGAGTGGAATGCGTCCTTTGAGAAGATTCAAAGCAATCTCACATAGGGCTAATATGAGATCTGAAGAACAGCGACCCAAGATGGCCTTCCGTTCTTTAGCTGTAGAACCTACTAGCCTTCTCAAGAGGGGGAGGTTTCTTTTTAAACGCAGAGACATAGCGTTTACTTTTTAGGAAGGTATGCAGCAGGCCTCTCCCCCGGAAACAGCCCTGTACGTAGCCTAAGGTGTTCTGGAGTATTTGCTTTTAAATCCACGATTAAATAAGAAAATGGCTCTTTGGTAGCGTCCTCATAGCTCTCCATAAAGTATGATTTCCGTCAGGGTACATCTGCTGAGCTAGAGTGCTAATTTGCAGTTGTCTCTAGGATTTTTAAACAATACCATGTAGTTGGCATTCAAGCTAATGGTCCGACTATTTTTACCTTGGTGAAACACATTCTGGACCAAGTAAAGCACGGACAGGTTTCTATGATGAGTATATTGGGTAAAAGCTCGTGCAATTTCAGGGTGTTCGCTACCAGCAAATAGCATATCGTCCAAAACCAGCAGATTATTTACATGTGGGGGGAGAAGTTCATCATCAGACAGAGAATCGGGTATTCCTTCAACAAACTTGATTTTTATTGTCTTCAATAATTCATCATACAGAGGTTGGTAACATGAATAACACCATACAATATTGTCAGGCTTTTGAGATAACACATGTTCAGAATTCTCTAAATACTTTTTACAAAAAAGTTTTGCCACTGTTTGAAGGGCCGGCAATTAATGCTGAAAAAGGCAATTGTAGCCGGGGGTCAAAACCCTCGACAGCAGTCATAATATCTTAAGCTTTAAGACACACTGGGGCTTGTAGCATAAGTCAGTAGCCAAAGGGCAATGTGGTACCGTCAGGCAATAGCTGTCTCTTGTCATAGACTACCCTGAATCTTTTAGTGAGTGGTGCGTTTCTTAGATGGAACCCCTTTTTATCCCTCACTATTTTGTTGTAGGAGCTCAAAATCTCCAAGTCACTATTCTTGTCCTTTACGAACCCCTCGACCAAGCGCGTGATTGATTCCAAGTTTACACGCGGTGCATTTTCATAGTTTTGAGTCACGCCTTTGGCTTTCAACACCACGTGATTGGCTTTAGTCCTAAAAGCATAGCTTTTTGGACCACATGAGGACCATTCTGTAATATGGTCACCCTCTTCGAGTTCACTCGTTAAACCCCCAAGATAGTTGCTAAGTGGGGGGGTCCAATCCCCCGGTTTGCTTACATAGACCACAGAGTCTGTGTCGTGGTAAAGAACCCGCCTCTGAAGCTGTTCCATGAGGGTGTACAGTTCAAGGCGGCCATAGGCTGTGGTAAATGCTGCAAGAAACACATTTACATTACCCGGGGGTAGAACCCACTTTTGGTGGCGCCTCCATTGCACCAAGGCAATGTCTTGACTCAAGAAGGAAAAATGTGAAATTTCGTATTGGTCCGAAAAAACAAATTCCAAAAATTCTTCGGGGGTCTTTAATGATCGAAGTTGTTAGCATATTGCATCTCTGCGCTAATTTCCCCCAAAGGGAGTTCAAGTACAATTTCGACACATTTCTTTTGGTTTTGTTGACCTCTATTCTGTCAGGGTCAAGAAGTATGCCTTCTCTGTCATGGTAGTCTTGAATGTACTGGTCTTTACTTTCTTGATCTGTGACCGATGCAGGATAGCCTGAAGCCATCTGCTTGCATCTCAAGAAGGTTTTGATGTACTCTTTAAAAAGTGTGTCTGATTTCCTGGAAAAGTTCCACACTTCAAAGATTTTGGCCACACGATACCCCTTCTCTAAAGCCTTAGAGAATTCTACAGTGACCCATACACCGGTCAGGGCTCTTTCTTGATCTGTGTGATCACAGGGGTTTTCCTGGTTGTGGTTTTCACAGCATGTGCGACAAAGGGGAAAGAAAGTTTTCCTTTAGGACCCTTGTAAGGCAACACAGGTATAAACAGCCCCCTAGGAGGGTAGACAGTCGCTTTGATTAAACCAAAATAATTTTGGGGTTCGTCAAAGTCGCTGTGAATAATTTCAGGATGCCCTATAGGATAGAATGAGGAACTCATTACATGAGGATATAGGGATGTAAAATCTACATAGCCTATTGTCTCGTCGGGTTGAGCTACATAACGCAATGTCAAAGCATTGGTCCGGCCTCCAAACAAGGCCTGTCGCGGTTCCAGGGGCTCTGGAGGGTCATAATGGGTAAGGAAGGCCTTAACACTAGGATCTACCTTTTTGAGGGCTGTCCATTCGTGCTCCCACAAAACCACAACTTTTAACCCGTAAGTAGCCTTTAAAGAATTCAGTTTGTCTTGAAACTCTTGGTACATTTCCCCAAAAGTCTTTTGGGTTAGGACACACAAGGTGTGGGGGACAAAGCATAATTTACAACCGTGGAAGAAACAACCGTTGTACTCATACACTGTCTCAACCCCGTCAATCTGTGTGTATCCATCTACATGGTAAGGCCCAAAAGCCTTCTCCCCCCGATTCAAAGCATGTTGGATAAAAATATCTTTATCCTGGGCCAAGTACTCCAACCATTGAATGGAACCACTAGAGTAGGCCTTGAATTGGCGTCGGTAGTTGTCTGGCGATGGGATAGCTATAGATTCAGGAGTTAGATAGTGTGTACGATAGGTTTTCATGCACGCTGATGCAATAGTTGTACAGCTCCAGGGGTCAATGCCCGCATCTTTGATTACCTCTTCTCTGAATCTGAGGCATCCTTCACGAAGTATAACAACGTCATTGTCACAGTATGATTCCATCTCTTTATGGAAATCAAAAGTGCCATGTCTTACGGTCTCGTACCATGTCATGAATCTCTCACGCTCTTTGGGAGACATTTGATCACACCCGTACATTTCGGGGGCTGGATAAGATCCTATATAATGTAGATTCTCCTCAGATGTGAAGAAATGAGGGAAATAGCCTTTGACAGAGTTTTCAAAACCCAAGGCCTCTGGCATTTGAGCCAATCTCATGGGTAAGAAGCTTAAGCTGTCAATGTATCTCTGTTTGAAGGCGGGGTCAACAAGCATAATATTTTACTCCCTTGAGCTATGACACTGGGTGCCACGCCTTGCTGTATCAAAGGGTTCAGAAGCAGATAGGAGTCATAGGCCCTAGCATTGTGAGCTATAAACGTGAAGTTTCTGTACTGGGCTTTTCTAAAATGTTTTAGAAAGAGTCGGGCACAATCGGGTCCCTCGGCCGACCATTTTTCACCCTTGAAAGTCATGGTTGACACAAAAATAGGCAAATGAACCCCTGATTGCTGAGTTGTCTCAAAATCATAAAACACATATTTCTCTGTATGTTCATCTTCAGCCAAGGGCTGAATGTAACACTCATGTGTTACTTCTTGAACCGCTTCCGCGTCTCTGCTTTTCAAAGGACCTTTACAGATTGGGCAGTGTATAATTCCACAAACATGAGGTTTAGGGCTATCTATTTTAAGGTTGTAATTGCAATGACATTTTGGACATTTCTTGTTAATGTCACAACTGCTTACAGATTTACATGCCTTGGGATGCCATGTTTCAGTTTTGTGTTTTTCGTAACAGTAGGCCGAACGACATGTGCGGTGACAATCCGCACAGGGGGTCAAGTTTAGCGGCTGCATAGGGCAATGTTTATCCAGACATACTGAACAGTTGTAACGGCACGAGTGCCCCCCCATGCGTGTGTAGCCGGTATGACAGGCTGGACAGACATATGGCGCGCCTAAAAAGGCTGTGATGTTAGTTACGGCATAGTAATGCTCATTTTGCACATAAAAGTACATAGTCTTAGGATGTGGTTCGGGTATATTTTGGAACTTGAGGAGAGCGTCATTAGCCCTACTGTGGTACAAAACCACAATCTTGATGTTCAGAAAGTTTTCAAATTTGACTATGTCTGAGAAAGCCACAGCATCCTGTATACCGAGACCCACCGCAGTTTGTAGCTCTCGAGCTTTATGTAACGCGGCTTGATCAGTACATCCGGGGCTGAGTAAGTGGGCCAAACCTATGGCAAAACATAGCTTATTACCTGGATTGTGAACGTTTATGAGATAGGCCCTTTTATTGCTTATGATTTCGGACTGCATTAAACTCTCGAGCTTTTCGTCTCTGACCCCCCGCCCCCCTTGTGGTTGGCGTACTAATTGTACTACAAGTTCGAGGGTCCTATCTGCTAGCACGTTTAAATTTGACTGTACAAGGCGTTCTAGCAGTTTAACAAATTGTTCAAGCTCTGCTTCACCATTCTGTAAAATAAGCGATACCTTGCTCTGTAGACTGTCTCCACAAATTTCCAACTGTAAGAGATCCCTAGGTTCGCTATAATCTCTAATCCTCGCTAACAGTTCATTCAAAGTGTCCATAAGCATTACGTAAAACACAGCATATTCCCGAATCTGACCCCCCCATGCGAAATTGAAAAACTGGCGAACCTCAATATTGTTGAATTTATTTCGACGCAAAACATGTACACTTCGATCAAGACCTCCCCCCTCCAGATTTGCTAGGCAATTGTCCAACTGTTCAAAAACATCGTATTGGGTTTCAGACTCTTCGGACATTGGTGTTAAAGGCTGATTTATAGGTGTCTGGGGTGCCGAATTAAACCTAGCGCTCTCGTTCTGTACACTGATCTCAAGACCGCCCCCCTCCAGATTTGCTAGACATTTGTCCAACTGTTCAAAAACATCATATTGACTTTCAGACTCTTCGGACAATGTTGTTAAAGGCTGTCTTAGAGGTGTCTGTGGGGCCGAATTAAACCTAGGGCTCGCGTTAAGCTGGGTAATTAGAGATATGATGGTTTCGGGAATCTGTGTTAACATGTTTTCCTCGGAAGGCCCTGACTCATTCATACGTGTAATAATGTCTATGAGTTCGGAGGGAATCTGGGATAATAGATTTTCATCTATTGTCATTATGTCAATTACCCCCGAATCATTCATATGGTTAACTATATCTTGGAGCTCTGTAGGGATCCTGGCTAAGAGAGTTTCAATTGTCTCACTTTGGTCTATAGGGGGCGCCATCTGTCTAATTAAGGATGTGTGTGTGTGTGTGTGTGTGTTTACATGTGTGTTTTTTTAACGGCGGTATTTGCTTGTTTTAGCCCTAATGTTTTTTAACATACGGGGTAGCTCGCTACGCCAGAATGACACATCCTGATTGTATTGATGCTCGAGTAGAATACACATGCGCCTCTGGAGGTAGAGCCTTTCGTGATTTTAAAACCCAGGGTAAACGCTTTGAAAAACGTTCTTGGTCTATTCAGAATCTGCTGTTTCCCCCACAGAATTGGCCGATTCAAGAAGGTTGGCAGCTTCACAGAACATCAAATCGTCTACCTCAGAAATGTCATTTAAATCTTTGACATCATCATGTTTCGCTGGTGTCTTTGGAGCCTCCTCGGGGATGCTGTCTGGGCATCCTCCGATGTTTGTGCGTTGTGTTCATAAGCCGGTGAGGAGTCTGAAATAAAATAATACATACACAAATAGGTTATTAACCCTAAAATATGTTAAAAATGCCAAATACATTTCAGATATAAGCCTATATATTAACAATACATTAATTAAATACCTCGGCTTTTTTGACGAGGGCTGTTCTGAAGAAGCTCTGAAACCAGGGGCTGTTGTCTTTGTTCAACCTGTATTACAACATCTGCAGGTCCGGTAGATGGGGAGCCTGAAAAACAAACAAACAAAAAACAGCATTAGGCCTTGTTTTAACATATTCCGGCATAAAAAAAATATATAAATATTAAAATAATAATATATATAAATAATAATATATAATTGATTCATACCTAGTCCTTGGAACGACGTCTCGTGAATATCGGCCAAGTAGAATTGTTCGGGTGACGCGGAACTGTGGATCTGAGCACTAATTATCCTTTGGTGTTTAGAAATATGGGGGACAACGTTGTCCTGGCCAAGGGGAGTTGACCTGCCGTTTAAAGTCTCTGTTCGCTGCTTTTGTGTAAATACATCCTGGGAGTAGGGCAGAATTGTCTCGTAGTCATATGCTTCGCAGAAACCGTTCAGGCTCCATAGGGCATCGTTTAACCTTCTAGGCTTTAGGTCCTCTGTAAACATATAAAATAACTTTTAATATAAGATGCCCACACTTTTTGTTTTTAAGGTATAATATTTTTATGTATGGAATTCTTGGAGCTTACTTACGTTGACAATTCAGGGCAGGCGTTTGTTTGTAGGCACTTTGTTTCGGAGCCCCATGGGATGGTTCGAGCTCAGTTATACCTCGGAGTATCTGCGTGAATGCTTCAGAATCTATAAACATTCGACATATTAAAGCTATAATCACTTTAGCTAATATTGCCTTGTTATACGGTAAGCATACTGATCCTAATGATTGTTTAATATTTCTATAACATCCCACGCTTTTGCAAACAATTCCCCACAACAATCAAATCTAATAAAGATTTATTTCAAGAACTCACCTTGCGATAGATCCATTAGACTGTTTTCCCCGATTATCTTTTTTAACGCTTCAGTCCGATAACGATTCTTGGAGTTTCTGGGAGGGTGCTGTTTGCATCGGAACTAAAACGCGCTAACATGCCCATGGCTTCTAGCGCTTTTGTACCCTACGACCTAGAAGAAAAACCCCTGAATGATTTTTTTACATAGCATTTGGGGTTTGTCGTTTTTTTCGGGCTTATACCCCCGCCCATGGTATATTTGACACATTTCAAACACATGGTATTGGGTGTGTCTAAACATTAGGATCCTTTGGAGCTTCTAAAATCTCCGGGGTGCTAGCACCTAGATGCATGGGGTGTGTTGTTCTCGACATCGCTGGGATGAATGACTTTTTAGCCCACCTAAAAAAAATAGTTTTATGAAAGCCTTTAAGATTAGGAGTCGTAAGACACAATATTATTGTTGGGGGTAGGCATCTGTTTTGCAGGGTCTAGTGTAAAACCTTGGTTTCAAACGACCCACCAGGCATGCATGGGTATTTTTTTAACCAAACAACCCGCCCCCCTTTTTCTGTTTTTGAAACACACACACACACACACACACACACACACAGCCACTACAGAAAACTCCCTCACGCACATGCGCGCGCACATGGCTTTTTCCGCAAGATTTTTCTCAGGGACAGACTGCGCTAAGAGTGAACAAACGCGAGAGTTCATAACGTGGTGAGATTCTGATTTTAAAACCATTTATTTCATTCAAAATATTTAGTACATACATTTTATATCGTTACATTCTTAAGGTATTTTACGATGCCTTTCTTACAGATCCTGGGAGCTTATGCAACCAACCGCCATTGTCCGTGTCGAGTTCACCCTCAAAAGGCAAGGCTCTCTTGCTATGTCCATCAACACATGGTAAGTTTTCACTCCAGGGGTAGATCCGCCGTCGGGCCTTTTGGTCTTGACTCTGTCTCAAGGAAAGCCTCGCCCAGCGCTTTAACTGTTCCCCATTTTGGAAGAGAATGTCCAGCTTATTCATAAGTGTTATGAAAATTGGATAATCCACCCATTTAAAAACTAAACACAGGAATAAAAAAGTTACATGTTTGCGGGCTCTGGAAGCTACCGGAGAATTGACGACTTTGTAGCATTAGCCTTATCATAAAGGTCAAGGCTAAAATTGTCACTTTGTTGTCAGGGCTATAGTCCATTGAAGCAATTCTTAGAGCCTTGAGATCACTGCGGCCGCCAGACCTGTTCTTCCAACGCATATCCTGGCACAATTGTAACCTTAGGACCTGTTCAATTTTACAAAGAGCCAGCCTGATGTTTAGCCATTCTCTCATCCCCAGAGCCGGGGGAAAACTCCCAGGTTTTGCAGGATAAAGGGGTTTGGGTCCATCGGTCTGTGAATATCTTTACCGTAGAATCCTCCGGGTGGAATATGTAAGACATGTGGCCCCTCACTCGTACCCAAAAAACCCTGTTAAAACATTCTGGAGCTTCACCACAGAACTTCTTCCAAGGCTTTGGTCACTGGGTTCATGACAAGCCGAGCATAACATCCCTAAAATTGGCATAGGTGTCATTTTGTTTAATATTCAGGGGGTTATCATGTACAGTCTTAAACAGGTATTTTCAGCGGCTTTATAAGGGGCCTTAACCAACCCAACCGTGAGAAACAGTAAACAGTAACAGGTTGACCTGACACATGGTCACTTACTCAACCCAGGGCATGCACCCTTCTACATGACATAGGGTCATAAATCATTACATAGGGTCATAAATCAGGCTTGGGTCATCAATCATTAACGGCCTGTCAAAGGGACCCTTACTCACCCCATAGCCCCCACCTAACCAGGCTTGTCTATCAGGCTTGGGTCATCAATCATTAACGGCCTGTCAAATGGACCCTTACTCACCCATAGCCCCACCTAACCAGGCTTGCCTGACCAGAAGACATGCACACGTCATCACTACATAGGTTCACATAGAGTTCACATAGGTTCACATAGGGTCATCAATCAAAATTTTGACCCGTGACATCTACTCTATTCTCTCT
>NW_022265336.1:0-14873 GCF_002021735.2 Oncorhynchus kisutch
AGAAGATACAGCGTCAGAAGAAAACTAAGTAAGCGGATGCTTTAACCCCGCCCCCCCAGATACCCAAGGGCCTTGTTCTACAATAAAAAGAAAAAAAGCAGACAGTTCTTCATTTCAGCATACACCATGGATCTCCAGACCATCTACGAGGAAGCCACTACGTCATGGGGGCCCGACACTAAAGACTCTATGCCACGAAGCCCTACACTCTACGCACCCCTGGCAAGACCCGTGACACCCCCGACATTTACCCAGCCTGAGGATGTGTTTGATGGGGTGGCCAGTACTGTTTTTGTGGATACAATCAAGGCCTCTGTAGCTACACTTTTAAACGTGGTGATTGGCGAATATATACGAGAAAAATGCATCGGCTGTGAGATCAATCATCCCAGCCAGCGTCGTCATCCTTGCTCTACGACCCTCCTAGATACTACTTTTTCATCATTTTGAGGAGTGGTGAAAAGACTGTGGTCCTGCCGTTTTATACCAGCGCTGGTCATCGGCCCTGGATCCTATGGGTTATTGCGCCGTCTATCCCTAGAGTTTACGGTGGTAACCGAAGCCTTTCCTACATGAACTGAAGGAGGCCCTCTTCATCATGAGAAACTCAAAGAAATCCGACACCACCCTGGTGGACGACAACAAATACAGGGAAGCTGTGATGGCTGATGTGATGCTTTTCTGGCTCAATAAATCCCAAGAGACCGAGTGACATTTTGTTTATTTAGAGCTATGGGTAAACTATGTGTCTACGATGTTTGAGCGAATAAATACATTTTTTCTTTGAGAGACCTTACAAATGTTATGCATCAGATTATTGAAAATAAAGTGAACAATGTAAAGTTCTACACACCCACAATACAGGGGTTATTGTAGAGCAGTTGTGTTAAAATGGAGCAAATCATGAAAACATTGTCCGACATACGGGCGAGAGTTTACAATGGTCACATATGGTATCAAGGCTTGTTGAGGATTCTGAAGAACTAGAAATAACTTTGGCTTAAGATTTTACATTATTTGTTTGAACCACCCTTTAATGTGAATGTGTATCATATTTGTTGTTTATATACTTATATATCAGACGTGTGTGTTTTAAAAATTCAGCGAAACAAACCTGTAAATCTAAACAATATATACAGGGTGTTGCATGCTGTGATTGTTGAGAAAACGGGGACTTGTATCTTGCAACAAATCCTGAATTGTCTGTATACGTAATAATTGTTGCATTCTTAAATAAAAATTCACAAACTGAAATGTTGTCGTTATATGAAAGTGGCTCATTACAGTTATTGTACCTCAGAGAGGCAAGAAGGATGGCTGAGCAGCTGTTGAAAAACATATATTATAATCCCTCTAACCCCGGGTCTTATGGGGGTAAAGAGCGTTTACAGAGAGCTATAGTCGAAGAAACAGGTAGTCTGTTAAGCGATGCTAAAGTGAATGAATGGTTATCAGAGCAAGATGCCTACACTCTACATAAACCTGTAAGAAAACATTTTCCAAGAAATAGAGTTTTTTCTACGCATCCATTATCCCAATTTCAGGCGGATCTATGTGACATGCAGTCCCTTGCCGATAAAAATGATGGAAATCGCCTACATGCTAACGGTTATAGATATTTTCTCTAAATTAGCCTATGTAAGGGTGTTAAAAAATAAGAGCGGGGCAGAGGTGACCAGGGCCTTTGAATCGATCTTGAAGGCAGGAGGCGCCCCCAAGAAAGTGCAGACGGATGGCGGAAAAGAATTTTTTAATCAAACATTTCAGAAGCTAATGAATAAGTATAATATAGTACATTTTGCTACAGGCTCTGATTTGAAAGCTTCGGTTGTGGAACGCTTTAATAGGACTTTGAAAGAGCGGATGTGGCGCTATTTTACAGCTCACAACACCAACCGATATACAGACATAGTTCAGGATTTAGTAAACGGTTACAACCACAGCTACCATAAGACTATACGTATGAAGCCCTCGGAGGTCTCTTCGGAAAACTCTTTTCAAGTCTTTAAAAATATGTATGGTTTGTTCCCACTTCGCCGTAAGAAAAAAATGACTTTTAAATTCCTAGTGGGTGACTTGGTGCGTATATCAAAGTTGAGGGGTGTTTTTCGACAAAAAATACGAACAAGGCTTTAGCTCGGAGTTGTTTACCGTTACCCGAATGTCTGCCACGCATTCCGCCGGTCTACAAATTAAAAGATTATGACGGGGATCTTATAGAGGGATCTTTTTATGAGAAGGAATTACAGAAGGTCCAGTTGGGTAAAGACAAAGTCTTTCACGTGGAGGAGATTCTAGATCAGAAGAGAGAAAAGGGTAAAAAATGGTTGCTGGTCCGCTGGAAAAACTGGCCTCAAAAGTTCAACAGTTGGGTATTGGAGCAGGATGTGGTGGAGGCAACGGGGGTTAATTTAAACCCCTAGTCATGATAACTAGCGCATCATTCGCGTGTACACAGTTGGGCATCATGGAACACAGCGGCTTCTACCTGACTCTCCCCAGTAATGCGTCGGCACAGATATATCGTAATAATCAGAGTTCGAAGTATACAACCAATTTTCCAAAGCCTATAGAGTTATCAGAGGCTTGGGAAGTAGGTCTCAGCGAGATTACATACCCCCATAGTTGGTATAATATCAAAGCTAAGGACCGTGATTTTTATTGCAAAAGGTTCTCGGAACCTGCGAACTTATTAAGCTTAAAAAAGGTTTCTATAGAACCGTCGACAGGATCGTCTCAGAGTTGAATGAACACCTAACCCTGAACAAGATGGAAATATTCCTATTCTACAATCCAATCCATAAAAGGATACAAATCTCAGGGCCTGCTAACGGAGGTATAAAGACCAGCGGTAATTTATCCTACATGTTGGGGATGGGTCCCAATAAATGGACGTATGTGAACGATAAATTATTCCCATTCCCTGCGGATATACATGCAGGCTTTTACAACATATTTGTCTATACCGACATCATAACCTATCAAAGGGTCGGAGACAGCTGTGTGCCCCTCCTGCGAACAGTTCATATAGACGGCAAGGATGGGGACATCGTCACTGTCAATTATGACAAGCCGCACTACGTACATGTCAGCAAGAACTATATTGAAAACATTCTGGTTGAGCTTAAAACGGATCAGAACGAAAACATTGAATTTACTTATGGTAAAACGATTGTAAAACTCCACTTTAGACCCACCAAAACCTCTCTACATATATAATAGCTGTATTATATTTATAAACATAATACAAATAAAAGGGTTATGGAGCACCATCAGCTCGACCCTAACCGTTATGTTTCATACTATGTGGATCAAGTGGGTAATGGACTACCAGGATATCATGGAGCGCCGACAATGTATGGTTCGGGGATAGGAGGTATATTCCGTAACCTCTTCAGGATGGTTTTACCGTTTATGAAGAGAGGCTTCAGCATAGCCAAACCCCATTTAAAATCAGCGGCTAAAAATATAGTAAGTGAGGTTGTAGCCAATGCTATGACCCGAAGGGCGTCACCAGAGGTGGAGCATCAAGAAGGCTCGGGGCTTATGATATTGTCTCGAAGGCCAAAAAAGAGACCCCCTGGTTTAAGGCGTAGACCTGCACCTAAAAAGCGGCGGTTAACTGTTAAAAGAACCTCAGTAAGTCAAAGACGGGGTAAAGTGAGGAGGTCTGTACCAAAACAGGCTAAAAGAATACTAGGAAGTATTTTCTAAAAGAATAAGTGACATGGCTCTTTTACATCGAATGTCCTCTGAAGCTATAAAGACAGAACTTGATCTTTTCACGGCACCGTTAACGCAGCATTCAATAGATAGATCCAGTTATGTGGAGATAGCCCCTCTCTCTGCTATTACCGATAACGGGCCTATCGAATTTTTCATACCAGGCCATGGTGACAACTATCTGGACCTCAACAACACCTTGGTGCATTTACGTCTAAAAGTGACCAAAAGAGATGGGTCTAATATTGCAGACGATGCCAAAGTGAGTCTCATTAATTACCCCTTGGCCACCATTTTCTCCCAAGTTGATGTGACTTTGGGTGAACGCCTAATCAGTCAAAGCAGCGCTACATACCCTTATAGAGCCATCATGGAGTGTTTACTAAACTACTCCGAAGACACTCTCAAAACCCAATTTAGCGCCGGGCTGTTTAGCAAGGATACTGCAGGAGCCTCTAAGGAATCGACAGACCCTTCCACCGGTGCAAACAAAGGACTAGCGGCACGAGCTCGCTACTGCGCCGAATCTCGAGAGTTTCATTTGCTAGGCCCTATACACTCTGACATTTTCTTTCAAGAACGGTTACTCTTAAATTCGGTTGATTTAAGATTAAAATTAACCAGGGCCAAGGATGATTTTTGCCTGATGTCTCCCCAAGACGGGGATTTTAGTTTGAAAGTGTTGGGGGCAACCCTTTTTATTAAAAAAGTATCTGTATCTCCGGCCGTGCGCCTGGGTCACTCACATGCTTTGATGAAAGGAAATGCCCTTTACCCTCTCCAAAGAATTACCATGAAAACCTTTAGCATACCTGTGGGCAGTAGAATCTGCAGTCAAGAAAACCTATTTCTAGGCCCTTTACCTAGATATGTGGTTATAGGTCTGGTTGATCACGCCTCTAATACGGGCAGTTTAGATAAAAACCCCTTTAATTTTCAGCACTTCAATGCAGAGTATGTAGCGCTCTGTCAGGACGGACGTCAGGTTCCGGCGAAGGCTTTCCAACCACAATTTAATAACAACATATCTGTGCGAGAATTTTACAATCTATTCCTGGCTACAGGGTGACATCTAAAAGATCTCTCTTTACCTATTGACAGAAATGATTTTGCAGAGGGTTACACATTGTATGCTTTCAATTTATCACCTGATGATGACACCTCAGGAAATCTGTCTGTGGTGTCCCAAGGTAACCTCAGGCTGGAAATGCGTTTCCGTACACCTTTAGCCTGTACAGTTAGCATGATTGTTTACGCATGCTCTGATTCAATCTTGGAAGTGAATGCCCGAAGACAGGTCTTAGTGGATTATTATTAAGGACCTTTGAACAAAGACATGAATACCCAAGAGTTGGACGGGCTCATGAGCCGCTTGATTGGAAAACAATTTTGTGGAGTGTTGGCTTGTGATGAATTACCTATGGAGATATGGTCTGAGAGGCCTGCAATGTTTATTGTCAATACCCATCCTAAACACATGCCTGGTGAACATTGGCTAGCTATGACATTAGAACAGGAAGGTGGACGAAAAATCTCAACTTTTTTTGATTCCTATGGCTTTCCCCCCGGTTTTTCACATTTCCCTAAATCTATTAAAGATTTTTTGACCCTAAACGGTACAAAGATCTACTACAACATCAAACAAGTGCAAGATAACCTTTCCACTACATGCGGTCACCACTGTGTATTTTACCTGTGCCAAAGAGCCCGGGGAGTTTCTTTTGAAGATGTTATGTCTCTTTATAAGGATGATTTAAGAAGTAATGATAACCTTGTATCTTGTTTTGTTAGAAAATATCAAAAGTGTTCAAATGTGTGTCCTTTAAGAACGCGTAATCAAGGCGTATGCTCACGTCATATGTTTCAAGAATGCCACAAATGTTAACTTGCTTATTTTTCAAATAAAAAATTTATTGAATTTAATCATAGTCATTCAAAAGTCATTTTCAAAAGTCTAACCACGCCGAGAGATCGGGTTTAGGAAAAGGTCCTGAGACGTTCATGGGAGTAAATGAGTTAGCATCATCGCTTTCATATGGGGCCGGTGTCGTTGGGGCATCTTTAGGGGTGCTGTATCTCGTTGAAGGCTTTTGTTTTAAAGCTTGAATCTGTTGACGAAGCTTATGGTTGGGTACACCGGAGAGGGGGATGTTGAGGATTGCCAGGGCCTTAAGAAACTGACGCCAGCCGGGAGGCCTTCGGTCATCAGCAACCTTGTGGGCAGCCGTGGTACTTTTAAGCAAGTCCTGCATATGGGACCCCCTAACCACAGAGCCCTGAAGGATAAACTCTCCAGAGTCGTTCCAAGCAGCTATCCCCTTTGAGTCTTTTATCTTGTTCATAATGTATTTAACATTCTTCCTGTTACGTAAAGGCACATGTGTCAGTAGGTCATGCATAACTTTATCTTCAAATGGCATTTGAGCTTCACCCGACATATTATCTCCACTAGGTAAGATCGACGGTACAGGCCTTACAGGGGCATGGCTATCGTTAGGTTCGACATCTGTTAAAGGGTCCGGTAGGGAAAGGGTTAAATGGTTAGTCTCTCTCTCCCCTTGCTTTACCCGAGTCAAATACCTTGCATTAGGTTTGTGTATTTTTGAATCTTATCATAGGGGTTCAATCCTTTTCGGTTCAAAACATCCTTCATGGCCGTATCCAAATCATTTTCCGCTGTTTGTCTGATATCTTCAGGACCCTGCATTTGTTTTTTAAGTCTATCCAACTCTTGTTGAGGCACCAAGTACATTTTAGTGGCCATCACACCCACGTGTTCAACCACCACGTCTGGCCGCAATAAGGCTGGTGATGAAGGGCACGGCTATACTGAGTAAAGGTAGAAGAAAACCCCCAGACTGTTGTATACTATGTCTTTTCTTTTGAAGGACTGGCCCTTTTATTGGCAAAGAGTTTGATCGCTGTCTTTTGTCTCCTTAATTTTTTTCAATTGGTTCAGGGTGAGTGGAATGCGTCCTTTGAGAAGATTCAAAGCAATCTCACATAGGGCTAATATGAGATCTGAAGAACAGCGACCCAAGATGGCCTTCCGTTCTTTAGCTGTAGAACCTACTAGCCTTCTCAAGAGGGGGAGGTTTCTTTTTAAACGCAGAGACATAGCGTTTACTTTTTAGGAAGGTATGCAGCAGGCCTCTCCCCCGGAAACAGCCCTGTACGTAGCCTAAGGTGTTCTGGAGTATTTGCTTTTAAATCCACGATTAAATAAGAAAATGGCTCTTTGGTAGCGTCCTCATAGCTCTCCATAAAGTATGATTTCCGTCCAGGGTACATCTGCTGAGCTAGAGTGCTAATTTGCAGTTTGTCTCTAGGATTTTAAACAATACCATGTAGTTGGCATTCAAGCTAATGGTCCGACTATTTTTACCTTGGTGAAACACATTCTGGACCAAGTAAAGCACGGACAGGTTTCTATGATGAGTATATTGGGTAAAAGCTCGTGCAATTTCAGGGTGTTCGCTACCAGCAAATAGCATATCGTCCAAAACCAGCAGATTATTTACATGTGGGGGGAGAAGTTCATCATCAGACAGAGAATCGGGTATTCCTTCAACAAACTTGATTTTTATTGTCTTCAATAATTCATCATACAGAGGTTGGTAACATGAATAACACCATACAATATTGTCAGGCTTTTGAGATAACACATGTTCAGAATTCTCTAAAATACTTTTTACAAAAAAAGTTTTGCCACTGTTTGAAGGTCCTGCAATTAATGCTGAAAAAGGCAATTGTAGCCGGGGGTCAAAACCCTCGACAGCAGTCATAATATCTTAAGCTTTAAGACACACTGGGGCTTGTAGCATAAGTCAGTAGCCAAAGGGCAATGTGGTACCGTCAGGCAATAGCTGTCTCTTGTCATAGACTACCCTGAATCTTTTAGTGAGTGGTGCGTTTCTTAGATGGAACCCCTTTTTATCCCTCACTATTTTGTTGTAGGAGCTCAAAATCTCCAAGTCACTATTCTTGTCCTTTACGAACCCCTCGACCAAGCGCGTGATTGATTCCAAGTTTACACGCGGTGCATTTTCATAGTTTTGAGTCACGCCTTTGGCTTTCAACACCACGTGATTGGCTTTAGTCCTAAAAGCATAGCTTTTTGGACCACATGAGGACCATTCTGTAATATGGTCACCCTCTTCGAGTTCACTCGTTAAACCCCCAAGATAGTTGCTAAGTGGGGGGGTCCAATCCCCCGGTTTGCTTACATAGACCACAGAGTCTGTGTCGTGGTAAAGAACCCGCCTCTGAAGCTGTTCCATGAGGGTGTACAGTTCAAGGCGGCCATAGGCTGTGGTAAATGCTGCAAGAAACACATTTACATTACCCGGGGGTAGAACCCACTTTTGGTGGCGCCTCCATTGCACCAAGGCAATGTCTTGACTCAAGAAGGAAAAATGTGAAATTTCGTATTGGTCCGAAAAAACAAATTCCAAAAATTCTTCGGGGTCTTTAATGATCGAAGTTGTTAGCATATTGCATCTCTGCGCTAATTTCCCCCAAAGGGAGTTCAAGTACAATTTCGACACATTTCTTTTGGTTTTGTTGACCTCTATTCTGTCAGGGTCAAGAAGTATGCCTTCTCTGTCATGGTAGTCTTGAATGTACTGGTCTTTACTTTCTTGATCTGTGACCGATGCAGGATAGCCTGAAGCCATCTGCTTGCATCTCAAGAAGGTTTTGATGTACTCTTTAAAAAGTGTGTCTGATTTCCTGGAAAAGTTCCACACTTCAAAGATTTTGGCCCACACGATACCCCTTCTCTAAAGCCTTAGAGAATTCTACAGTGACCCATACACCGGTCAGGGCTCTTTCTTGATCTGTGTGATCACAGGGGTTTTCCTGGTTGTGGTTTTCACAGCATGTGCGACAAAGGGGAAAGAAAAGTTTCCTTTAGGACCCTTGTAAGGCAACACAGGTATAAACAGCCCCCTAGGAGGGTAGACAGTCGCTTTGATTAAACCAAAATAATTTTGGGGTTCGTCAAAGTCGCTGTGAATAATTTCAGGATGCCCTATAGGATAGAATGAGGAACTCATTACATGAGGATATAGGGATGTAAAATCTACATAGCCTATTGTCTCGTCGGGTTGAGCTACATAACGCAATGTCAAAGCATTGGTCCGGCCTCCAAACAAGGCCTGTCGCGGTTCCAGGGGCTCTGGAGGGTCATAATGGGTAAGGAAGGCCTTAACACTAGGATCTACCTTTTTGAGGGCTGTCCATTCGTGCTCCCACAAAACCACAACTTTTAACCCGTAAGTAGCCTTTAAAGAATTCAGTTTGTCTTGAAACTCTTGGTACATTTCCCCAAAGTCTTTTGGGTTAGGACACACAAGGTGTGGGGGACAAAGCATAATTTACAACCGTGAAGAAACAACCGTTTGTACTCATACACTGTCTCAACCCCGTCAATCTGTGTGTATCCATCTACATGGTAAGGCCCAAAAGCCTTCTCCCCCCGATTCAAAGCATGTTGGATAAAATATCTTTATCCTGGGCCAAGTACTCCAACCATTGAATGGAACCACTAGAGTAGGCCTTGAATTGGCGTCGGTAGTTGTCTGGCGATGGGATAGCTATAGATTCAGGAGTTAGATAGTGTGTACGATAGGTTTTCATGCACGCTGATGCAATAGTTGTACAGCTCCAGGGGTCAATGCCCGCATCTTTGATTACCTCTTCTCTGAATCTGAGGCATCCTTCACGAAGTATAACAACGTCATTGTCACAGTATGATTCCATCTCTTTATGGAAATCAAAAGTGCCATGTCTTACGGTCTCGTACCATGTCATGAATCTCTCACGCTCTTTGGGAGACATTTGATCACACCCGTACATTTCGGGGGCTGGATAAGATCCTATATAATGTAGATTCTCCTCAGATGTGAAGAAATGAGGGAAATAGCCTTTGACAGAGTTTTCAAAACCCAAGGCCTCTGGCATTTGAGCCAATCTCATGGGTAAGAAGCTTAAGCTGTCAATGTATCTCTGTTTGAAGGCGGGGTCAACAAAGCATAATATTTTACTCCCTTGAGCTATGACACTGGGTGCCACGCCTTGCTGTATCAAAGGGTTCAGAAGCAGATAGGAGTCATAGGCCCTAGCATTGTGAGCTATAAACGTGAAGTTTCTGTACTGGGCTTTTCTAAAATGTTTTAGAAAGAGTCGGGCACAATCGGGTCCCTCGGCCGACCATTTTTCACCCTTGAAAGTCATGGTTGACACAAAAATAGGCAAATGAACCCCTGATTGCTGAGTTGTCTCAAAATCATAAAACACATATTTCTCTGTATGTTCATCTTCAGCCAAGGGCTGAATGTAACACTCATGTGTTACTTCTTGAACCGCTTCCGCGTCTCTGCTTTTCAAAGGACCTTTACAGATTGGGCAGTGTATAATTCCACAAACATGAGGTTTAGGGCTATCTATTTTAAGGTTGTAATTGCAATGACATTTTGGACATTTCTTGTTAATGTCACAACTGCTTACAGATTTACATGCCTTGGGATGCCATGTTTCAGTTTTGTGTTTTTCGTAACAGTAGGCCGAACGACATGTGCGGTGACAATCCGCACAGGGGGTCAAGTTTAGCGGCTGCATAGGGCAATGTTTATCCAGACATACTGAACAGTTGTAACGGCACGAGTGCCCCCCCATGCGTGTGTAGCCGGTATGACAGGCTGGACAGACATATGGCGCGCCTAAAAAGGCTGTGATGTTAGTTACGGCATAGTAATGCTCATTTTGCACATAAAAGTACATAGTCTTAGGATGTGGTTCGGGTATATTTTGGAACTTGAGGAGAGCGTCATTAGCCCTACTGTGGTACAAAACCACAATCTTGATGTTCAGAAAGTTTTCAAATTTGACTATGTCTGAGAAAGCCACAGCATCCTGTATACCGAGACCCACCGCAGTTTGTAGCTCTCGAGCTTTATGTAACGCGGCTTGATCCGTACATCCTGGGCTGAGTAAGTGGGCCAAACCTATGGCAAAACATAGCTTATTACCTGGATTGTGAACGTTTATGAGATAGGCCCTTTTATTGCTTATGATTTCGGACTGCATTAAACTCTCGAGCTTTCGTCTCTGACCCCCGCCCCCTTGTGGTTGGCGTACTAATTGTACTACAAGTTCGAGGGTCCTATCTGCTAGCACGTTTAAATTTGACTGTACAAGGCGTTCTAGCAGTTTAACAAATTGTTCAAGCTCTGCTTCACCATTCTGTAAAATAAGCGATACCTTGCTCTGTAGACTGTCTCCACAAATTTCCAACTGTAAGAGATCCCTAGGTTCGCTATAATCTCTAATCCTCGCTAACAGTTCATTCAAAGTGTCCATAAGCATTACGTAAAACACAGCATATTCCCGAATCTGACCCCCCCATGCGAAATTGAAAAAACTGGCGAACCTCAATATTGTTGAATTTATTTCGACGCAAAACATGTACACTTCGATCAAGACCTCCCCCCTCCAGATTTACTAGGCAATTGTCCAACTGTTCAAAAACATCGTATTGGGTTTCAGACTCTTCGGACATTGGTGTTAAAGGCTGATTTATAGGTGTCTGGGGTGCCGAATTAAACCTAGCGCTCTCGTTCTGTACACTGATCTCAAGACCGCCCCCCTCCAGATTTGCTAGACATTTGTCCAACTGTTCAAAAACATCATATTGACTTTCAGACTCTTCGGACAATGTTGTTAAAGGCTGTCTTAGAGGTGTCTGTGGGGCCGAATTAAACCTAGGGCTCGCGTTAAGCTGGGTAATTAGAGATATGATGGTTTCGGGAATCTGTGTTAACATGTTTTCCTCGGAAGGCCCTGACTCATTCATACGTGTAATAATGTCTATGAGTTCGGAGGGAATCTGGGATAATAGATTTTCATCTATTGTCATTATGTCAATTACCCCCGAATCATTCATATGGTTAACTATATCTTGGAGCTCTGTAGGGATCCTGGCTAAGAGGGTTTCAATTGTCTCACTTTGGTCTATAGGGGGCGCCATCTGTCTAATTAAGGATGTGTGTGTGTGTGTGTGTGTTTACATGTGTGTTTTTAACGGCGGTATTTGCTTGTTTAGCCCTAATGTTTTTAACATACGGGGTAGCTCGCTACGCCAGAATGACACATCCTGATTGTATTGATGCTCGAGTAGAATACACATGGCGCCTCTGGAGTAGAGCCTTTCGTGATTTTAAACCCAGGGTAAACGCTTTGAAAAACGTTCTTGGTCTATTTCAGAATCTGCTGTTTCCCCCACAGAATTGGCCGATTCAAGAAGGTTGGCAGCTTCACAGAACATCAAATCGTCTACCTCAGAAATGTCATTTAAATCTTTACATCATCAGGTTTCGCTGGTGTCTTTGGAGCCTCCTCGGGGATGCTTGTCTGGGCATCCTCGATGTTTGTGGCGTTGTGTTCATAAGCCGGTGAGGAGTCTGAAATAAATAATACATACACAAATAGGTTATTAACCCTAAAATATGTTAAAAATGCCAATACATTTCAGATATAAGCCTATATATTAACAATACATTAATTAAATTACCTCGGCTTTTTTGACGAGGGCTGTTCTGAAGAAGCTCTGAAACCAGGGGCTGTTGTCTTTGTTCAACCTGTATACAACATCTGCAGGTCCGGTAGATGGGGAGCCTGAAAAAAAACAAACAAAAACAAAAACAGCATTAGGCCTTGTTTTAACATATTCCGGCATAAAAAAAATATATAAATATTAAATAATAATATATATAAATAATATATAATTGATTCATACCTAGTCCTTGGAACGACGTCTCGTGAATATCGGCCAAGTAGAATTGTTCGGTGAAGCGGAACTGTGGATCTGAGCACTAATTATCCTTTGGTGTTTAGAAATATGGGGGACAACGTTGTCCTGGCCAAGGATTGACCTGCCGTTTAAAGTCTCTGTCGCTGCTTTTGTGTAAATACATTCCTGGGAGTAGGGGCAGAATTGTCTGCGACTCATATGCTTCGCAGAAACCGGTTCCAGGCTCCATAGGGCATCGTTTAACACGTCTAGGCTTAGGTCCTCTGTAAAACATATAAAAATAACTTTAATATAAGAATGCCGCACACTTTTGTTAATTAAGGTATAAATATTTTATGTATGGAATTCTTGGAGGCTTACTTCCTTGAGCAATTCAAGTGGCACGAGCGTTTGTTTGTAGCACTTTGTTTCCGGAGCCCATTGGATGGTTCGAGCTCCAGTTATACCTCGGAACGTATCTTCCTGCGTGAATGCTTCAGAATCTATAAAACTTCGACAATATTAAAGCTATAATCACTTTAGCTAATATTGCCTTGTTATACGGTAAGCATACTGATCCTAATGATTGTTTAATATTTCTATAACATCCCACGCTTTTCAAACAATTCCCCACAACAATCAAATCTAATAAAGATTTATTTCAAGAACTCACCTTGCGATAGATCCATTAGACTGTTTTCCCCGATTATCTTTTTTAACGCTTCAGTCCGATAACGATTCTTGGAGTTTCTGGAGGTGCTGTTTGCATCGGAACTAAAACGCTGCTAACATTGCCCATGGTTTCTAGCGCTTTGTACCCTACGACCTAGAGAAAAACCCCTGAATGACTTTTTTACATAGCATTTGGGGTTTGTCGTTTTTTTCGGGCTATACCCCCGCCCATGGTATATTTGACACATTTCAAACACATGGTATTGGGTGTGTCTAAACATTAGGATCCTTTTGGAGCTTCTAAAATCTCCGGGGTGCTAGCACCTAGATGCATGGGGGTGTGTTGTTCTCGACATCGCTGGGATGAATGACTTTTTAGCCCACCTAAAAAAAATAGTTTTATGAAAGGCCTTTAAGATTAGGAGTCGTAAGACACAATATTATTGTTGGGGGGTAGGCATCTGTTTTGCAGGCTAGTGTAAACCTTGGTTTCAAACGACCCACCAGGCATGCAAGGGTATTTTTTTAACAAACAACCCGCCCCCCTTTTTCTGTTTTTGAAACACACACACACACACACACACACACACACACAGCCACTACAGAAAACTCCCTCACGCACATGCGCGCGCACATGGCTTTTTCCGCAAGATTTTTTCTCAGGACAGACTGCGCTAAGAGTGAACAAACGCGAGAGTTCATAACGTGGTGAGATTTCTGATTTTAAAACCATTTATTTCATTCAAAATATTAGTACATACATTTTATATCGTTACATTCTTAAGGTATTTACGATGCCTTTCTTACAGATCCTGGGAGCTTATGCAACCAACCGCCATTGTCCGTGTCGAGTTCACCCTCAAAAGGCAAGGCTCTCTTGCTATGTCCATCAACACATGGTAAGTTTTCACTCCAGGGGTAGATCCGCCGTCGGGCCTTTTGGTCTTGACTCTGTCTCAAGGAAAGCCTCGCCCAGCGCTTTAACTGTTCCCCATTTTGGAAGAGAATGTCCAGCTTATTCATAAGTGTTATGAAATTGGTAATCCACCCATTTAAAACTAAACACAGGAATAAAAAAGTTACATGTTTGCGGGCTCTGGAAGCTACCGGAGAATGACAGACTTTTGTAGCATTAGCCTTATCATAAAGGTCACAGGCTAAAATTGTCACTTTGTTGTCAGGGCTATAGTCCACATTGAAGCAATTCTTAGAGCCTTGAGATCACTGCGGCCGCAGACCTGTTCTTCCAACGCATATCCTGGCACATTTGTAACACTTAGGACCTGTTCAATTTTACAAAGAGCCAGCCTGATGTTTTAGCCATTCTCTCATCCCCAGAGCCGGGGGAAAACTCCCAGGTTTTGCAGGATCAAGGGGTTTGGGTCCACGGTCTGTGAATATCTTTACCGTAGAATCCTCCGGGTGGAATAGTAAGACATGTGGCCCTACTCGTACCCAAAAATCCTTTAAAACATTCTGGAGCTTCACACAGAACTTCTTCAAGGCTTTGGTCACTGGTTCATGACAAGCCGAGCATAACATCCCTAAAATTGGCATAGGTGTCATTTTGTTTAATATTCAGGGGGGTTATCATGTACAGTCTTAAACAGGTATTGTTCAGCGGCTTTATAAAGGGGCCTAACCAACCCCAAACGGAGAAAACAACAGTAACAGGTTGACTGACATG
>NW_022265337.1:0-14857 GCF_002021735.2 Oncorhynchus kisutch
GTCTAGTTGAGATTAAATGAACACCGTGGATAGTTTTTCAGCAAGTTGTCAACATGGAAATACAGAAATAAGCACTTTTCCATAAACAAGCTCTAAATCATGTTTGATGCACTCTGGATATCCAATTTTTGCTGCGCTGTGGCTGGGTTGAGATGAAATGAACGCCGTGGACAGTTTTCAGCAAGTTGCAACATTGAAATGCAGAAATAAGCACTTTTCCATAAACAAGCTCTAAATCATGTTTGAAGCACTCTGGATGAAAAATGTTTTTGTTATGTTATTCGAGATGTTATGAAAACACTGTTGACTGTTTTCAGCAAGTTGCAACATTGAAATACAGAAATAAGCACTTTTCCATAAAACAAGCTCTAAATCATGTTTGATGCACTCTGGATGTCCAATTTTTGCTGTGCTGTGTCTGGGTTGAGATGAAATGACGCCGTGGACAGTTTCAGCAAGTTGGCAACATTGAAATGCAGAAATAAGCACTTTTTCCATAAACAAGCTCTAAATCATGTTTGATGCACTCTGGATGTTCAATTTTTGCTGTGCTGTGTCTAGTTGAGATTAAATAAACACCGTGGATAGTTTTCAGCAAGTTGCAACATGGAAATACAGAAATAAGCACTTTTCCATAAACAAGCTCTAAATCATGTTTGATGCACGCCTGGATGTCCAATTTTTGCTGTGCTGTGTCTAGTTGAGATTAAATAAACACCGTGGATAGTTTTCAGCAAGTTGCAACATTGAAATACAGAAATAAGCACTTTTCCATAAACAAGCTCTAAATCATGTTTGATGCACTCTGGATGTCCCAATTTTTGCTGCGCTGTGTCTGGGTTGAGATGAAGTGAACGCCGTGGACAGTTTTCAGCAAGTTGCAACATTGAAATGCAGAAATAAGCACTTTTCCATAAACAAGCTCTAAATCATGTTTGAAGCACTCTGGATGAAAAATGTTTTTGTTATGTTTATTCGAGATGTTATGAAAACACTGTTGACTGTTTTCAGCAAGTTGCAACATTGAAATACAGAAATAAGCACTTTTCCATAAACAAGCTCTAAATCATGTTTGATGCACTCTGGATATCCAATTTTTGCTGCGCTGTGTCTGGGTTGAGATGAAATGAACGCCGTGGACAGTTTTCAGCAAGTTGCAACATTGAAATGCAGAAATAAGCACTTTTCCATAAACAAGCTCTAAATCATGTTTGATGCACTCTGGATGTTCAATTTTTGCTGTGCTGTGTCTAGTTGAGATTAAATAAACACCGTGGATAGTTTTCAGCAAGTTGCAACATGGAAATACAGAAATAAGCACTTTTCCATAAACAAGCTCTAAATCATGTTTGATGCACTCTGGATGTCCAATTTTTGCTGTGCTGTGTCTAGTTGAGATTAAATAAACACCGTGGATAGTTTTCAGCAAGTTGCAACATTGAAATACAGAAATAAGCACTTTTCCATAAACAAGCTCTAAATCATGTTTGATGCACTCTGGATATCCAATTTTTGCTGCGCTGTGTCTGGGTTGAGATGAAATGAACGCCGTGGACAGTTTTCAGCAAGTTGCAACATTGAAATGCAGAAATAAGCACTTTTCCCATAAACAAGCTCTAAATCATGTTTGAAGCACTCTGGATGAAAAATGTTTTGTTATGTTTATTCGAGATGTTATGAAAACACTGTGGACTGTTTTCAGCAAGTTACAACATTGAAATGCAGAAATAAGCACTTTTCCATAAACAAGCTCTAAATCATGTTTGATGCACTCTGGATGTCCAATTTTTGCTGTGCTGTGTCTAGTTGAGATTAAATAAACACCGTGGATAGTTTTCAGCAAGTTGCAACATGGAAATACAGAAATACGCACTTTTCCATAAACAAGCTCTAAATCATGTTTGATGCACTCTGGATATCCAATTTTTGCTGCGCTGTGTCTGGGTTGAGACTAAATAAACACCGTGGATAGTTTTCAGCAAGTTGCAACATTGAAATACAGAAATAAGCACTTTTCCATAAACAAGCTCTAAATCATGTTTGATGCACTCTGGATGTCCAATTTTTGCTGCGCTGTGTCTGGGTTGAGATGAAGTGAACGCCGTGGACAGTTTTCAGCAAGTTGCAACATTGAAATGCAGAAATAAGCACTTTTCCATAAACAAGCTCTAAATCATGTTTGAAGCACTCTGGATGAAAAATGTTTTTGTTATGTTTATTCGAGATGTTATGAAAACACTGTTGACTGTTTTCAGCAAGTTGCAACATTGAAATACAGAAATAAGCACTTTCCATAAACAAGCTCTAAATCATGTTTGATGCACTCTGGATATCCAATTTTTGCTGCGCTGTGTCTGGGTTGAGATGAAATGAACGCCGTGGACAGTTTTCAGCAAGTTGCAACATTGAAATGCAGAAATAAGCACTTTTCCATAAACAAGCTCTAAATCATGTTTGATGCACTCTGGATGTTCAATTTTTGCTGTGCTGTGTCTAGTTGAGATTAAATAAACACCGTGGATAGTTTTCAGCAAGTTGCAACATGGAAATACAGAAATAAGCACTTTTCCATAAACAAGCTCTAAATCATGTTTGATGCACTCTGGATATCCAATTTTTGCTGCGCTGTGTCTGGGTTGAGATGAAATGAACGCCGTGGACAGTTTTCAGCAAGTTGCAACATTGAAATACAGAAATAAGCACTTTTCCATAAACAAGCTCTAAATCATGTTTGATGCACTCTGGATATCCAATTTTTGCTGCGCTGTGTCTGGGTTGAGATGAAATGAACGCCGTGGACAGTTTTCAGCAAGTTGCAACATTGAAATGCAGAAATAAGCACTTTTCCATAAACAAGCTCTAAATCATGTTTGAAGCACTCTGGATGAAAAATGTTTTTGTTATGTTTATTCGAGATGTTATAAAAACACTGTTGACTGTTTTCAGCAAGTTGCAACATTGAAATGCAGTTCACTCTGATGCACTCTGGATGTTCAATTTTCGCTGTGCTGTGTCTAGTTGAGATTAAATGAACACCGTGGATAGTTTTCAGCAAGTTGCAACATGGAAATACAGAAATAAGCACTTTTCCATAAACAAGCTCTAAATCATGTTTGATGCACTCTGGATATCCAATTTTTGCTGCGCTGTGTCTGGGTTGAGATGAAATGAACGCCGTGGACAGTTTTCAGCAAGTTGCAACATTGAAATAAAGAAATAAGCACTTTTCCATAAACAAGCTCTAAATCATGTTTGATGCACTCTGGATATCCAATTTTTGCTGCGCTGTGTCTGGGTTGAGATGAAATGAACGCCGTGGACAGTTTTCAGCAAGTTGCAACATGGAAATACAGAAATAAGCACTTTTCCATATACAAGCTCTAAATCATGTTTGATTGCACTCTGGATGCAATGTTTTTTCCAGAACTGTTTAAACTAGATGATTAGGAACATTGTGGACAATTTTCAGCAAGTTGCAGCATTGAAATACAGAAATAACCACTTTTCCATGAACAAGCTCTAAATCATGTTTGATGCACTCTGTATGTCAAATTTTTCCTGTGCTGTCTATTTGAGATGAACTGAACATTGTGGACAGTTTTCAGCAAGTTGCAACATGGAAATACAGAAATAAGCACTTTTCCATATACAAGCTCTAAATCATGTTTGATTGCACTCTGGATGCAATGTTTTTTCCAGAACTGTTTAAACTAGATGATTAGGAACATTGTGGACAATTTTCAGCAAGTTGCAGCATTGAAATACAGAAATAACCACTTTTCCATGAACAAGCTCTAAATCATGTTTGAAGCACTCTGGATGAAAAATGTTTTTGTTATGTTTATTCGAGATGTTATGAAAACACTGTGGATTGTTTTCAGCAAGTTGCAACATTGAAATACAGAAATAAGCACTTTTCCATAAACAAGCTCTAAATCATGTTTGATGCACTCTGGATGTCCAATTTTTGCTGTGCTGTGTCTAGTTGAGACTAAATAAACACCGTGGATAGTTTTCAGCAAGTTGCAACATTGAAATACAGAAATAAGCACTTTTCCATAAACAAGCTCTAAATCATGTTTGATGCACTCTGGATATCCAATTTTTGCTGCGCTGTGTCTGGGTTGAGATGAAATGAACGCCGTGGACAGTTTTCAGCAAGTTGCAACATTGAAATGCAGAAATAAGCACTTTTCCATATACAAGCTCTAAATCATGTTTGATTGCACTCTGGATGCAATGTTTTTTCCAGAACTGTTTAAACTAGATGATTAGGAACATTGTGGACAATTTTCAGCAAGTTGCAGCATTGAAATACAGAAATAACCACTTTTCCATGAACAAGCTCTAAATCATGTTTGAAGCACTCTGGATGAAAAATGTTTTTGTTATGTTTATTCGAGATGGTATGAAAACACTGTGGACTGTTTTCAGCAAGTTGCAACATTGAAATACAGAAATAAGCACTTTTCCATAAACAAGCTCTAAATCATGTTTGATGCACTCTGGATGAAAAATGTTTTTGTTATGTTTATTCGAGATGTTATGAAAACACTGTTGACTGTTTTCAGCAAGTTGCAACATTGAAATGCAGTTCACTCTGATGCACTCTGGATGTTCAATTTTCGCTGTGCTGTGTCTAGTTGAGATTAAATGAACACCGTGGATAGTTTTCAGCAAGTTGCAACATTGAAATACAGAAATAAGCACTTTTCCATAAACAAGCTCTAAATCATGTTTGATGCACTCTGGATATCCAATTTTTGCTGCGCTGTGTCTGGGTTGAGATGAAATGAACGCCGTGGACAGTTTTCAGCAAGTTGCAACATTGAAATGCAGAAATAAGCACTTTTCCATATACAAGCTCTAAATCATGTTTGATTGCACTCTGGATGCAATGTTTTTTCCAGAACTGTTTAAACTAGATGATTAGGAACATTGTGGACAATTTTCAGCAAGTTGCAGCATTGAAATACAGAAATAACCACTTTTCCATGAACAAGCTCTAAATCATGTTTGATGCACTCTGGATATCCAATTTTTGCTGCGCTGTGTCTGGGTTGAGACTAAATAAACACCGTGGATAGTTTTCAGCAAGTTGCAACATTGAAATACAGAAATAAGCACTTTTCCATAAACAAGCTCTAAATCATGTTTGATGCACTCTGGATGTCCAATTTTTGCTGCGCTGTGTCTGGGTTGAGATGAAATGAACGCCGTGGACAGTTTTCAGCAAGTTGCAACATTGAAATGCAGAAATAAGCACTTTTCCATAAACAAGCTCTAAATCATGTTTGAAGCACTCTGGATGAAAAATGTTTTTGTTATGTTTATTCGAGATGTTATGAAAACACTGTGGACTGTTTTCAGCAAGTTGCAACATTGAAATGCAGAAATAAGCACTTTTCCATAAACAAGCTCTAAATCATGTTTGATTGCACTCTGGATGCAATGTTTTTTTCCAGAACTGTTTAAACTAGATGATTAGGAACATTGTGGACAATTTTCAGCAAGTTGCAGCATTGAAATACAGAAATAACCACTTATCCATGAACAAGCTCTAAATCATGTTTGATGCACTCTGGATGTCCAATTTTTGCTGCGCTGTGTCTGGGTTGAGATGAAGTGAACGCCGTGGACAGTTTTCAGCAAGTTGCAACATTGAAATGCAGAAATAAGCACTTTTCCATAAACAAGCTCTAAATCATGTTTGAAGCACTCTGGATGAAAAATGTTTTTGTTATGTTTATTCGAGATGTTATGAAAACACTGTTGACTGTTTTCAGCAAGTTGCAACATTGAAATGCAGTTCACTCTGATGCACTCTGGATGTTCAATTTTCGCTGTGCTGTGTCTAGTTGAGATTAAATGAACACCGTGGATAGTTTTCAGCAAGTTGCAACATGGAAATACAGAAATAAGCACTTTTCCATAAACAAGCTCTAAATCATGTTTGATGCACTCTGGATATCCAATTTTTGCTGCGCTGTGTCTGGGTTGAGATGAAATGAACGCCGTGGACAGTTTTCAGCAAGTTGCAACATTGAAATAAAGAAATAAGCACTTTTCCATAAACAAGCTCTAAATCATGTTTGATGCACTCTGGAAGTATTTTGTTTGCAGAACTGTTTAAACTAGGGACACTGTGGACAATTTTCAGCAAGTTGCAACATGGAAATACAGAAATAAGCACTTTTCCATATACAAGCTCTAAATCATGTTTGATTGCACTCTGGATGCAATGTTTTTCCAGAACTGTTTAAACTAGATGATTAGGAACATTGTGGACAATTTTCAGCAAGTTGCAGCATTGAAATACAGAAATAACCACTTTTCCATGAACAAGCTCTAAATCATGTTTGATGCACTCTGGATGAAAAATGTTTTTGTTATGTTTATTCGAGATGTTATGAAAACACTGTTGACTGTTTTCAGCAAGTTGCAACATTGAAATGCAGTTCACTCTGATGCACTCTGGATGTTCAATTTTCGCTGTGCTGTGTCTAGTTGAGATTAAATGAACACCGTGGATAGTTTTCAGCAAGTTGCAACATTGAAATACAGAAATAAGCACTTTTCCATAAACAAGCTCTAAATCATGTTTGATGCACTCTGGATATCCAATTTTTGCTGCGCTGTGTCTGGGTTGAGATGAAATGAACGCCGTGGACAGTTTTCAGCAAGTTGCAACATTGAAATGCAGAAATAAGCACTTTTCCATATACAAGCTCTAAATCATGTTTGATTGCACTCTGGATGCAATGTTTTTTCCAGAACTGTTTAAACTAGATGATTAGGAACATTGTGGACAATTTTCAGCAAGTTGCAGCATTGAAATACAGAAATAACCACTTTTCCATGAACAAGCTCTAAATCATGTTTGATGCACTCTGGATATCCAATTTTTGCTGCGCTGTGTCTGGGTTGAGACTAAATAAACACCGTGGATAGTTTTCAGCAAGTTGCAACATTGAAATACAGAAATAAGCACTTTTCCATAAACAAGCTCTAAATCATGTTTGATGCACTCTGGATGTCCAATTTTTGCTGCGCTGTGTCTGGGTTGAGATGAAATGAACGCCGTGGACAGTTTTCAGCAAGTTGCAACATTGAAATGCAGAAATAAGCACTTTTCCATAAACAAGCTCTAAATCATGTTTGAAGCACTCTGGATGAAAAATGTTTTTGTTATGTTTATTCGAGATGTTATGAAAACACTGTGGACTGTTTCAGCAAGTTGCAACATTGAAATGCAGAAATAAGCACTTTTCCATAAACAAGCTCTAAATCATGTTTGATTGCACTCTGGATGCAATGTTTTTTTCCAGAACTGTTTAAACTAGATGATTAGGAACATTGTGGACAATTTTCAGCAAGTTGCAGCATTGAAATACAGAAATAACCACTTATCCATGAACAAGCTCTAAATCATGTTTGATGCACTCTGGATGTCCAATTTTTGCTGCGCTGTGTCTGGGTTGAGATGAAGTGAACGCCGTGGACAGTTTTCAGCAAGTTGCAACATTGAAATGCAGAAATAAGCACTTTTCCATAAACAAGCTCTAAATCATGTTTGAAGCACTCTGGATGAAAAATGTTTTTGTTATGTTTATTCGAGATGTTATGAAAACACTGTTGACTGTTTTCAGCAAGTTGCAACATTGAAATGCAGTTCACTCTGATGCACTCTGGATGTTCAATTTTCGCTGTGCTGTGTCTAGTTGAGATTAAATGAACACCGTGGATAGTTTTCAGCAAGTTGCAACATGGAAATACAGAAATAAGCACTTTTCCATAAACAAGCTCTAAATCATGTTTGATGCACTCTGGATATCCAATTTTTGCTGCGCTGTGTCTGGGTTGAGATGAAATGAACGCCGTGGACAGTTTTCAGCAAGTTGCAACATTGAAATAAAGAAATAAGCACTTTTCCATAAACAAGCTCTAAATCATGTTTGATGCACTCTGGAAGTATTTTGTTTGCAGAACTGTTTAAACTAGGGACACTGTGGACAATTTTCAGCAAGTTGCAACATGGAAATACAGAAATAAGCACTTTTCCATATACAAGCTCTAAATCATGTTTGATTGCACTCTGGATGCAATGTTTTTTCCAGAACTGTTTAAACTAGATGATTAGGAACATTGTGGACAATTTTCAGCAAGTTGCAGCATTGAAATACAGAAATAACCACTTTTCCATGAACAAGCTCTAAATCATGTTTGATGCACTCTGTATGTCAAATTTTTCCTGTGCTGTCTATTTGAGATGAACTGAACATTGTGGACAGTTTTCAGCAAGTTGCAACATGGAAATACAGAAATAAGCACTTTTCCATATACAAGCTCTAAATCATGTTTGATTGCACTCTGGATGCAATGTTTTTTCCAGAACTGTTTAAACTAGATGATTAGGAACATTGTGGACAATTTTCAGCAAGTTGCAGCATTGAAATACAGAAATAACCACTTTTCCATGAACAAGCTCTAAATCATGTTTGAAGCACTCTGGATGAAAAGTGTTTTTGTTTTGTTTATTCGAGATGTTATGAAAACACTGTGGATTGTTTTCAGCAAGTTGCAACATTGAAATACAGAAATAAGCACTTTTCCATAAACAAGCTCTAAATCATGTTTGATGCACTCTGGATGTCCAATTTTTGCTGTGCTGTGTCTAGTTGAGATTAAATAAACACCGTGGATAGTTTTCAGCAAGTTGCAACATGGAAATACAGAAATAAGCACATTTCCATAAACAAGCTCTAAATCATGTTTGATGCACTCTGGATGTCCAATTTTTGCTGTGCTGTGTCTAGTTGAGATTAAATAAACACCGTGGATAGTTTTCAGCAAGTTGCAGCATTGAAATACAGAAATAACCACTTTTCCATGAACAAGCTCTAAATCATGTTTGATGCACTCTGGATGTCCAATTTTTGCTGCGCTGTGTCTGGGTTGAGATGAAATGAACGCCGTGGACAGTTTTCAGCAAGTTGCAACATTGAAATGCAGAAATAAGCACTTTTCCATAAACAAGCTCTAAATCATGTTTGAAGCACTCTGGATGAAAAATGTTTTTGTTATGTTTATTCGAGATGTTATGAAAACACTGTGGACTGTTTTCAGCAAGTTGCAACATTGAAATGCAGAAATAAGCACTTTTCCATAAACAAGCTCTAAATCATGTTTGATTGCACTCTGGATGCAATGTTTTTTTCCAGAACTGTTTAAACTAGATGATTAGGAACATTGTGGACAATTTTCAGCAAGTTGCAGCATTGAAATACAGAAATAACCACTTATCCATGAACAAGCTCTAAATCATGTTTGATGCACTCTGGATGTCCAATTTTTGCTGCGCTGTGTCTGGGTTGAGATGAAGTGAACGCCGTGGACAGTTTTCAGCAAGTTGCAACATTGAAATGCAGAAATAAGTACTTTTCCATAAACAAGCTCTAAATCATGTTTGAAGCACTCTGGATGAAAAATGTTTTTGTTATGTTTATTCGAGATGTTATGAAAACACTGTTGACTGTTTTCAGCAAGTTGCAACATTGAAATGCAGTTCACTCTGATGCACTCTGGATGTTAAATTTTCGCTGTGCTGTGTCTAGTTGAGATTAAATGAACACCGTGGATAGTTTTCAGCAAGTTGCAACATGGAAATACAGAAATAAGCACTTTTCCATAAACAAGCTCTAAATCATGTTTGATGCACTCTGGATATCCAATTTTTGCTGCGCTGTGTCTGGGTTGAGATGAAATGAACGCCGTGGACAGTTTTCAGCAAGTTGCAACATTGAAATAAAGAAATAAGCACTTTTCCATAAACAAGCTCTAAATCATGTTTGATGCACTCTGGAAGTATTTTGTTTGCAGAACTGTTTAAACTAGGGACACTGTGGACAATTTTCAGCAAGTTGCAGCATTGAAATACAGAAATAACCACTTTTCCATGAACAAGCTCTAAATCATGTTTGATGCACTCTGTATGTCAAATTTTTCCTGTGCTGTCTATTTGAGATGAACTGAACATTGTGGACAGTTTTCAGCAAGTTGCAACATGGAAATACAGAAATAAGCACTTTTCCATATACAAGCTCTAAATCATGTTTGATTGCACTCTGGATGCAATGTTTTTTCCAGAACTGTTTAAACTAGATGATTAGGAACATTGTGGACAATTTTCAGCAAGTTGCAGCATTGAAATACAGAAATAACCACTTTTCCATGAACAAGCTCTAAATCATGTTTGAAGCACTCTGGATGAAAAGTGTTTTTGTTTTGTTTATTCGAGATGTTATGAAAACACTGTGGATTGTTTTCAGCAAGTTGCAACATTGAAATACAGAAATAAGCACTTTTCCATAAACAAGCTCTAAATCATGTTTGATGCACTCTGGATGTCCAATTTTTGCTGTGCTGTGTCTAGTTGAGATTAAATAAACACCGTGGATAGTTTTCAGCAAGTTGCAACATGGAAATACAGAAATAAGCACATTTCCATAAACAAGCTCTAAATCATGTTTGATGCACTCTGGATGTCCAATTTTTGCTGTGCTGTGTCTAGGAGATTAAATAAACACCGTGGATAGTTTTCAGCAAGTTGCAGCATTGAAATACAGAAATAACCACTTTTCCATGAACAAGCTCTAAATCATGTTTGATGCACTCTGGATGTCCAATTTTTGCTGCGCTGTGTCTGGGTTGAGATGAAGTGAACGCCGTGGACAGTTTTCAGCAAGTTGCAACATTGAAATGCAGAAATAAGCACTTTTCCATAAACAAGCTCAAAATCATGTTTAAAGCACTCTGGATGAAAAATGTTTTTGTTATGTTTATTCGAGATGTTATGAAAACACTGTTGACTGTTTTCAGCAAGTTGCAACATTGAAATGCAGTTCACTCTGATGCACTCTGGATGTTAAATTTTCGCTGTGCTGTGTCTAGTTGAGATTAAATGAACACCGTGGATAGTTTTCAGCAAGTTGCAACATGGAAATACAGAAATAAGCACTTTTCCATAAACAAGCTTTAAATCATGTTTGATGCACTCTGGATATCCAATTTTTGCTGCGCTGTGTCTGGGTTGAGATGAAATGAACGCCGTGGACAGTTTTCAGCAAGTTGCAACATTGAAATAAAGAAATAAGCACTTTTCCATAAACAAGCTCTAAATCATGTTTGATGCACTCTGGAAGTATTTTGTTTGCAGAACTGTTTAAACTAGGGACACTGTGGACAATTTTCAGCAAGTTGCAACATGGAAATACAGAAATAAGCACTTTTCCATATACAAGCTCTAAATCATGTTTGATTGCACTCTGGATGCAATGTTTTTTCCAGAACTGTTTAAACTAGATGATTAGGAACATTGTGGACAATTTTCAGCAAGTTGCAGCATTGAAATACAGAAATAACCACTTTTCCATGAACAAGCTCTAAATCATGTTTGATGCACTCTGTATGTCAAATTTTTCCTGTGCTGTCTATTTGAGATGAACTGAACATTGTGGACAGTTTTCAGCAAGTTGCAACATGGAAATACAGAAATAAGCACTTTTCCATATACAAGCTCTAAATCATGTTTGATTGCACTCTGGATGCAATGTTTTTTCCAGAACTGTTTAAACTAGATGATTAGGAACATTGTGGACAATTTTCAGCAAGTTGCAGCATTGAAATACAGAAATAACCACTTTTCCATGAACAAGCTCTAAATCATGTTTGAAGCACTCTGGATGAAAAGTGTTTTTGTTTTGTTTATTCGAGATGTTATGAAAACACTGTGGATTGTTTTCAGCAAGTTGCAACATTGAAATACAGAAATAAGCACTTTTCCATAAACAAGCTCTAAATCATGTTTGATGCACTCTGGATGTCCAATTTTTGCTGTGCTGTGTCTAGTTGAGATTAAATAAACACCGTGGATAGTTTTCAGCAAGTTGCAACATGGAAATACAGAAATAAGCACATTTCCATAAACAAGCTCTAAATCATGTTTGATGCACTCTGGATGTCCAATTTTTGCTGTGCTGTGTCTAGTTGAGATTAAATAAACACCGTGGATAGTTTTCAGCAAGTTGCAGCATTGAAATACAGAAATAACCACTTTTCCATGAACAAGCTCTAAATCATGTTTGATGCACTCTGGATGTCCAATTTTTGCTGCGCTGTGTCTGGGTTGAGATGAAGTGAACGCCGTGGACAGTTTTCAGCAAGTTGCAACATTGAAATGCAGAAATAAGCACTTTTCCATAAACAAGCTCTAAATCATGTTTGAAGCACTCTGGATGAAAAATGTTTTTGTTATGTTTATTCGAGATGTTATGAAAACACTGTTGACTGTTTTCAGCAAGTTGCAACATTGAAATGCAGTTCACTCTGATGCACTCTGGATGTTAAATTTTCGCTGTGCTGTGTCTAGTTGAGATTAAATGAACACCGTGGATAGTTTTCAGCAAGTTGCAACATGGAAATACAGAAATAAGCACTTTTCCATAAACAAGCTCTAAATCATGTTTGATGCACTCTGGATATCCAATTTTTGCTGCGCTGTGTCTGGGTTGAGATGAAATGAACGCCGTGGACAGTTTTCAGCAAGTTGCAACATTGAAATAAAGAAATAAGCACTTTTCCATAAACAAGCTCTAAATCATGTTTGATGCACTCTGGAAGTATTTTGTTTGCAGAACTGTTTAAACTAGGGACACTGTGGACAATTTTCAGCAAGTTGCAACATGGAAATACAGAAATAAGCACTTTTCCATATACAAGCTCTAAATCATGTTTGATTGCACTCTGGATGCAATGTTTTTTCCAGAACTGTTTAAACTAGATGATTAGGAACATTGTGGACAATTTTCAGCAAGTTGCAGCATTGAAATACAGAAATAACCACTTTTCCATGAACAAGCTCTAAATCATGTTTGATGCACTCTGTATGTCAAATTTTTCCTGTGCTGTCTATTTGAGATGAACTGAACATTGTGGACAGTTTTCAGCAAGTTGCAACATGGAAATACAGAAATAAGCACTTTTCCATATACAAGCTCTAAATCATGTTTGATTGCACTCTGGATGCAATGTTTTTTCCAGAACTGTTTAAACTAGATGATTAGGAACATTGTGGACAATTTTCAGCAAGTTGCAGCATTGAAATACAGAAATAACCACTTTTCCATGAACAAGCTCTAAATCATGTTTGAAGCACTCTGGATGAAAAGTGTTTTTGTTTTGTTTATTCGAGATGTTATGAAAACACTGTGGATTGTTTTCAGCAAGTTGCAACATTGAAATACAGAAATAAGCACTTTTCCATAAACAAGCTCTAAATCATGTTTGATGCACTCTGGATGTCCAATTTTTGCTGTGCTGTGTCTAGTTGAGATTAAATAAACACCGTGGATAGTTTTCAGCAAGTTGCAACATGGAAATACAGAAATAAGCACATTTCCATAAACAAGCTCTAAATCATGTTTGATGCACTCTGGATGTCCAATTTTTGCTGTGCTGTGTCTAGTTGAGATTAAATAAACACCGTGGATAGTTTTCAGCAAGTTGCAGCATTGAAATACAGAAATAACCACTTTTCCATGAACAAGCTCTAAATCATGTTTGATGCACTCTGGATGTCCAATTTTTGCTGCGCTGTGTCTGGGTTGAGATGAAGTGAACGCCGTGGACAGTTTTCAGCAAGTTGCAACATTGAAATGCAGAAATAAGCACTTTTCCATAAACAAGCTCTAAATCATGTTTGAAGCACTCTGGATGAAAAATGTTTTTGTTATGTTTATTCGAGATGTTATGAAAACACTGTGGACTGTTTTCAGCAAGTTGCAACATTGAAATGCAGAAATAAGCACTTTTCCATAAACAAGCTCTAAATCATGTTTGATGCACTCTGGATGTCCAATTTTTGCTGTGCTGTGTCTAGTTGAGATTAAATAAACACCGTGGATAGTTTTCAGCAAGTTGCAACATTGAAATGCAGAAATAAGCACTTTTTCATAAACAAGCTCTTAAATCATGTTTGAAGCACTCTGGATGAAAAATGTTTTTGTTTATGTTTATTCGAGATGTTATGAAAACACTGTGGACTGTTTTCAGCAAGTTGCAACATTGAAATGCAGAAATAAGCACTTTTCCATAAACAAGCTCTAAATCATGTTTGATGCACTCTGGAAGTATTTTGTTTGCAAAACTGTTTAAACTAGGGACACTGTGGACAATTTTCAGCAAGTTGCAACATGGAAATACAGAAATAAGCACTTTTCCATATACAAGCTCTAAATCATGTTTGATGGCACTCTGGATGCAATGTTTTTCCAGAACTGTTTAAACTAGATGATTAGGAACATTGTGGACAATTTTCAGCAAGTTGCAGCATTGAAATACAGAAATAACCACTTTTCCATGAACAAGCTCTAAATCATGTTTGATGCACTCTGTATGTCAATTTTTCCTGTGCTGTCTATTTGAGATGAACTGAACATTGTGGACAGTTTTCAGCAAGTTGCAACATGGAAATACAGAAATAAGCACTTTCCATAAACAAGCTCTAAATCATGTTTGATGCACTCTGGATGCAATTTTTGTTCTGATGTTTAACGAGATGAATGAACATGTGGACATTTTCAGCAAGTTGCAACATTGAAATGCAGAAATAAGCACTTTTCCATAAACAAGCTCTAAATCATGTTTGAAGCACTCTGGATGAAAATTTTTGCTGTGTCTATTGAGATGTTAATGAAAACACGTGGATAGTTTTCAGCAAGTTGCAACATTGAAATACAGAAATAAGCACTTTTCCATAAACAAGCTCTAAATCATGTTTGATGCACTCTGGATGTCCAAT
>NW_022265338.1:0-14846 GCF_002021735.2 Oncorhynchus kisutch
AAAAACCTTGAAATCAGCCCTTGCTTTGACAGGAAGCCAGTGTAGAGAGGCTAGCACTGGAGTAATATGATCAAATTTTTTTGGTTCTAGTCAGGATTCTAGCAGCCGTATTTAGCACTAACTGAAGTTTATTTAGTGCTTTATCCGGGTAGCCGGAAAATAGAGCATTGCAGTAGTCTAACCTAGAAGTGACAAAAGCATGGATTAATTTTTCTGCATCATTTTTGGACAGAAAGTTTCTGATTTTTGCAATGTTACGTAGATGGAAAAAAGCTGTCCTCGAAATGGTCTTGATATGTTCTTCAAAAGAGAGATCAGGGTCCAGAGTAACGCCGAGGTCCTTCACAGTTTTATTTGAGACGACTGTACAACCATTAAGATTAATTGTCAGATTCAACAGAAGATCTCTTGTTTCTTGGGACCTAGAACAAGCATCTCTGTTTTGTCCGAGTTTAATAGTAGAAAGTTTGCAGCCATCCACTTCCTTATGTCTGAAACACATGCTTCTAGCGAGGGCAATTTTGGGGCTTCACCATGTTTCATTGAAATGTACAGCTGTGTGTCATCCGCATAGCAGTGAAAGTTTACATTATGTTTTCGAATAACATCCCCAAGAGGTAAAATATATAGTGAAAACAATAGTGGTCCTAAAACGGAACCTTGAGGAACACCGAAATTTATAGTTGATTTGTCAGAGGACAAACCATTCACAGAGACAAACTGATATCTTTCCGACAGATAAGATCTAAACCAGGCCAGAACATGTCCGTGTAGACCAATCTGGGTTTCCAATCTCTCCAAAAGAATGTGGGTGATCGATGGTATCAAAAGCAGCACTAAGGTCTAGGAGCACGAGGACAGATGCAGAGCCTCGGTCCGATGCCATTAAAATGTCATTTACCACCTTCACAAGTGCCGTCTCAGTGCTATGATGGGGTCTAAAACCAGACTGAAGCATTTCGTATACATTGTTTGTCTTCAGGAAGGCAGTGAGTTGCTGCGCAACAGCCTTCTCTAAAATTTTGAGAGGAATGGAAGATTCGATATAGGCCGATAGTTTTTTATATTTTCTGGGTCAAGGTTTGGCTTTTTCAAGAGAGGCTTTATTACTGCCACTTTTAGTGAGTTTGGTACACATCCAGTGGATAGAGAGCCGTTTATTATGTTCAACATAGGAGGGCCAAGCACAGGAAGCAGCTCTTTCAGTAGTTTAGATGGAATAGGGTCCAGTATGCAGCTGAAGGTTTAGAGGCCATGATTATTTTCATCATTGTGTCAAGAGATATAGTACTAAAACACTTGAGCGTCTCTCTTGATCCTAGGTCCTGGCAGAGTTGTGCAGACTCAGGACAACTGAGGTTTGGAGGAATACGCAGGTTTAAAGAGGAGTCCGTAATTTGCTTTCTAATAATCATAATCTTTTCCTCAAAGAAGTTCATGAATTTATCACTGCTAAAGTGAAAGTCATCCTCTCTTGATGAATGCTGCTTTTTAGTTAGCTTTGCGACAGTATCAAAAAGGAATTTCGGATTGTTCTTATTTTCCTCAATTAAGTTAGAAAAATAGGATGATCGAGCAGCAGTAAGGGCTCTACGGTACTGCACGGTACCGTCCTTCCAAGCTAGTCGGAAGACTTCCAGTTTGGTGTGTGGCGCCATTTCCGTTCCAGTTTTCTCGAAGCTTGCTTCAGAGCTCGGGTATTTTCTGTGTACCAGGGAGCTAGTTTTCTTATGAGACATTTTTTTAGTTTTTAGGGGTGCAACTGCATCTAGGGTATTGCGCAAGGTTAATTGAGATCCTCAGTTAGGTGGTTAACTGATTTTTGTCCTCTGGCGTCCTTGGGTAGGCAGAGGGAGTCTGGAAGGGCATCAAGGAATCTTTGTGTTGTCTGTGAATTTATAGCACGACTTTTGATGTTCCTTGGTTGGGGTCTAAGCAGATTATTTGTTGCAATTGCAAACGTAATAAAATGGTGGTCCGATAGTCCAGGATTATGAGGAAAAAAATTAAGATCCACCACTTTATTCCATGGGACAAAACTAGGTCCAGAGTATGACTGTGACAGTGAGTAGGTCTGGAGACATGTTGGACAAAACCCACTGAGTCGATGATGGCTCCGAAAGCCTTTTGGAGTGGGTCTGTGGACTTTTCCATGTGAATATTAAAGTCACCAAAGATTAGAATATTATCTGCTATGACTACAAGGTCCAATAGGAATTCAGGGAACTCAGTGAGAAACGCTGTATATGGCCCAGGAGGCCTGTAAACAGTAGCTATAAAAAGTGATTGAGTAGGCTGCATAGATTTCATGACTAGAAGCTCAAAAGACGAAAATGTCATTTTTTTTTTTGTAAATTGAAATTTGCTATCGTAAATGTTAGCAACACCTCCGCCTTTGCGGGATGCACGGGGGATATGGTCACTCGTGTAGCCAGGAGGTGAGGCCTCATTTAAAACAGTAAATTCATCAGGCTTAAGCCATGTTTGTTTCAGTCAGGCCAATCACATCAAGATTATGATCAGTGATTAGTTCATTGACTATAATTGCCTTTGAAGTAAGGGATCTAGCATAAGTAGCCCTATTTTGAGATGTGAGGTATCATGATCTCTTTCAGTAATGACAGGAATGGAGGTGGTCTTTATCCTAGTGAGATTGCTAAGGCGAACACCGCCATGTTTAGTTTTGCCCAACCTAGGTCGAGGCACAGACACGGTCTCAATGGTGATAGCTGAGCTGACTACACTGACTGTGCTAGTGGCAGACTCCACTATGCTGGCAGGCTGGCTAACAGCCTGCTGCCTGGCCTGCACCCTATTTCATTGTGGAGCTAGAGGAGTTAGAGCCCTGTCTATGTTGGTAGATAAGATGAGAGCACCCCTCCAGCTAGGATGGAGTCCGTCACTCCTCAGCAGGTCAGGCTTGGTCCTGTTTGTGGGTGAGTCCCAGAAAGAGGGCCAATTATCTACAAATTCTAACTTTTGGGAGGGGCAGAAAACAGTTTTCAACCAGCGATTGAGTTGTGAGACTCTGCTGTAGAGCTCATCACTCCCCCTAACTGGGAGGGGGCCAGAGACAATTACTCGATGCCGACACATCTTTCTAGCTGATATGCACGCAGAAGCTATGTTGCGCTTGGTGATTTCTGACTGTTTCATCCTAACATCGTTTATTAAGGGGGGGGGGGGGGTAAACAGAAGATAATCCTATTTGGTAAAAGACCAAGTCCATATTATGGAAAGAAACTCTCAAATGAGCAAAGAGAAACGACAGTCCATCATTACTTAAGACATGAAGGTAATTTAATATGGAAAATGTCAAGAACTTTGAAAGTTTCTTCAAGTGCAGTCGCTAAAAGCATCAAGCGATATGATGAACTGGCTCTCATAAGGACCACCCCTCCATTGAACTGCCCAAAACAACGGCAGAGAAATCCGCCCATTCCACCCCTTCACACAACTTGTTGAGGCCTTTCATGTGTCCACGTGAAGCAGGATAGCCCACTGCTCCTGGGGGCAATAGGTCCAGACCGCCCACAGCAGGAAGCAGCGCCCCGTCAAAACCAGAGAGGAAGAAGGAGCGGAACTCATCCTCTGTGTCCTAACAGTGTCTGACAGGCTGATAATAGATGAATGACCAGATGTCTTTATGGTCCAGCAGACATGAAGACATGTGTGGCTGTAAGTAGAGAATGACCAGATGTCTTTATGGTCCAGCAGACGTGAAGACATGTGGCTGTAAGTAGAGAATGACAACATGTCTTTATGGTCCAGCAGACGTGAAGACATGTGGCTGTAAGTAGAGAATGACAACATGTCTTTATGGTCTATAAGGAATCAAGTACAGGATGAACAACAGAGACTGAATGTATATGGAATCAAGTACAGACTGAACAACCGAGACTGAATGTAATATGGAATCAAGTACAGACTGAACTGACTGAACAGAGACTGAATGTAATATGGAATCAAGTACAGACTGAACAACAGAGACTGAATGAATGGTAATAGGAATCAAGTACAGACTGACTGACTGATCAGAGACTGAATGTAATATGGAATCAAGTACAGGATGAACAACAGAGACTGACTGAAATATGGAATCAAGTACAGGATGAACAACAGAGACTGACTGAAATATAGAATCAAGTACAGACTGAACAACAGAGACTGAATGTAATATGGAATCAAGTACAGACTGAACAACAGAGACTGAATGTAATATGGAATCAAGTACAGACTGAACAACAGAGACAGACTGAAATATGGAATAATTTATTATAGCTGGTGGTGGTGGTGGGGAGGGTGGATGGTTATTATAGCTGGTGGTGGTGGTGGTGGTGGTGGGAAGGTGGATGGTTATTATAGCTGGTGGTGGTGGTGGTGGTGGGAAGGTGGATGGGTAATAGCTGGTGGGTGGTGGTGGTGGTGGTGGTGGTGGTGGTGGGGAGGTGGATGGTTATTATAGCTGGTGGTGGTGGTGGATGGGAGGTGGTGGGGAGGTGGATGGTTATTATAGCTGCTGGTGGTGGTGGTGGTGGAGGGTGGTGGTGGGGAGGTGGATGGTTATTATAGCTGGTGTTGTGGTGGTGGGGTGGTGGTGGTGGGGAGGTAGATGGTATTGGTTGGTGGTATAGTGGTGGTGGTGGTGGTGGTGGGGAGGTGGATGGTTATTATAGCTGGGTGGTGGTGGTGGTGGTGGTGGATGGGAGGTGGTGGGGAGGTGGATGGTTTATTATAGCTGGTGGTGGTAGTGGATGGGAGGTGGTGGTGGAGGTGGATGGTTATTATAGCTGGTGGTGGTGGTGGTGGTGGTGGTGAGGAGGTGGATGGTTATTATAGCTGGTGGTTGGTGGTGGTGGTGGGAAGGTGGATGGTTATTATAGCTGGTGGTGGTGGTGGTGGTGGTGGTGGTGGTGTGGTGGGTGGTGGGAGGTGGATGGTTATTATAGCTGGTGGTGGTGGTGGATGGGAGGTGGTGGGGAGGTGGATGGTTATTATAGCTGCTGGTGGTGGTGGTGGTGGGGAGGTGGATGGTTATTATAGCTGCTGGTGGTGGTGGTGGTGGTGGGAGGTGGATGGTTATTATAGCTGGTGGTGGTAGTGGTGGGTGGTGGGGGGGAGGTGGATGGTTATTATAGCTGGTGGTGGTGGTGGTGGGTGAGGAGGTGGATGGTTATTATAGCTGGTGGTGGTGGTGGTGGTGGGAAGGTGGATGGTTATTATAGCTGGTGGTGGTGGTTGGTGGGTGGTGGTGGTGGTGGTGGTGGTGGTGGTGGGGAGGTGGATGGTTATTATAGCTGGTGGTGGTGGTGGATGGGAGGTGGTGGGGAGGTGGATGGTTATTATAGCTGGTGGTGGTGGTGGTGGTGGTGGGGAGGTGGATGGTTATTATAGCTGGTGGTGGTGTGTGGTGGTGGTGGTGGGGTGGGGGTGGTGGTGGGGAGGTGGATGGTTATTATAGCTGGTGGTGGTGGTGGTGGGGTGGTGGTGGTGGGGAGGTGGATGGTTATTATAGCTGCTGGTGGGTGGTGGTGGTGGGGAGGTGGATGGTTATTTAGCTGGGTGGTGGTGGTGGTGGTGGTGGTGGATGGGTGGTGGTGGGGAGGTGGATGGTTATTATAGTGGTGGTGGTAGTGGATGGGAGGTGGTGGGAGGTGGATGGTGGGGTGGATGGTTATTATAGCTGATGGTGGTGGTGGTGGTGGGGAGGTGGTGGATGGTTATTTATAGCTGGTGGTGGGTGGTAGTGGATGGGATGGGGTGGTGGGGAGGTGGATGGTTATTATAGCTGGTGGTGGTGGTGGTGGTGGTGAGGGAGGTGGATGGTTATTATAGCTGGTGGGGTGGGGTGGTGTGGTGGTGGTGGTGGTGGTTGGTGGTGGTGGTTGTGGTGGTGGTGTGGTGGTGGTGGGGAGGTGGATGGTTATTATAGCTGGTGGTGGTGGTGGTGGGGTGGTGGTGGTGGGGAGGTGGATGGTTATTATAGCTGGTGGTGGTGGGTGGTGGGGAGGTGGATGGTTATTATAGTGGTGGTGGTGGTGGGGAGGTGGTGGGTATTGTGGGGAGGTGGATGGTTATTATAGCTGGTGGTGGTGGTGGGGAGGTGGATGGTTATTATAGCTGGTGGTGGTGGTGGTGGTGGTGGTGGGGAGGTGGATGGTTATTATAGCTGGTGGTGGTGGTGGTGGTGGGGAGGGGATGGTTATTATAGCTGTGGTGGTGGTGGTGGTGGTGGTGGTGGTTGGTGGTGGTGTGTGGTGGGGAGGTGGATGGTTATTATAGCTGGTGGTGGTGGTGGAGAGGTGGGGGGTGGATGGTTATTATAGCTGGTGCTGGTGTGGGTGGGTGGTGGTGGTGGTGGATGGGTATAAGCTGTGGTGGTGGTGGTGGTGGGGGGAGGTGGGGTGGATGGTTATTATAGCTGGTGGTGGTGGTGGAGAGGGTGGGTGGTGGTGGTGGATGGTTATTATAGCTGGTGGTGGTGGTGGTGGTGTTGGTGGTGGTGGTGGTGGTGGTGGGGAGTGGATGGTTATTATAGTGGTGGTGTGTGGTGGTGGGTGGTGGTGGTGTGGTGGTGGTGGGGAGGGGGTGGATGGTTATTATAGCTGGTGGTGGTGGTGGTGGTGGTGGGGGGGAGGGTGGATGGTTATTATAGCTGGTGGTGGTGGTGGTGGTGGGGAGGTGGATGGTTATTATAGCTGGTGGTGGGGGAGAGGTGGTGGTGGTGGTGGTGGTAGGGTGGTGGATATTATAGCTGGTGGTGGTGGTGGTGTGGGGAGGTGGATAGTTATATAGCTGGTGGTGGTGGTGGGGAGGGGATGGTTATTATAGCTGGTGGGGTGGTGAGAGGTGGATGGATATAATAGCTGGTGGTGGTGGTGTGGTGGTGGGGAGGTGGATGGAATTATAGTGGTGGTGGTGGTGGTGGTGGTGGGGAGGTGGATGGTTATTATAGCTGGTGGTGGTGGGGTGGTGGTGGTGGTGGATGGTTATTATAGCTGGTGGTGGTGGTGGTGGTGGTTGGTTGGTGATGGTGGTGGTGGTGGATGGTTATAGTGGTGGTGGTGGTGGGGAGGGGGATGGTTATTATAGCTGGTGTGGTGGTGGTGGTGGTGGTGGTGGTGTGGGGAGGTGGATGGTTATTATAGCTGGTGGTGGTGGTGGGGAGGGGGATGGTTATTATAGCTGGTGGTGGTGGTGGTGGGGGGAGGTGGATGGTTATTATAGCTGGTGGTGGTGGTGGTTGGGGTGGTGGTGGATGGGAGGTGGTGGGGAGGTGGATGGTTATTATAGCTGGTGGTGGGTGGGGTGGTGGTGGTGGTGGTGTGGTGGATGGTTATTATAGCTGCTGGTGGTGGTGGTGGGGAGGGGGATGGTTATTATAGCTGGTGGTGGTGGTGGTGGTGGTGTGGTGGTGGTGGTGGTGGGGGGGTGGTGGTGGGGAGGTGGATGGTTTTATAGCTGGTGGTGGTGGTGGTGGTGGTGGAGGTGGATGGTTATTATAGCTGCTGGTGGTGGTGGATGGGAGTTGGTGGGGGGTGGATGGTTATTATAGCTGGTGGTGGTGGTGGTGGGGTGGTGGTGGTGGGGAGGTGGATGGTATATAGTGTGGTGGTGGTGGTGGTGGGGGGGGAGGTGGATGGTTATTATAGATGGTGGTGGTGGTGATGGTGGTGGTGGTGGTGGGGAGGTGGATGGTTATTATAGCTGCTGGTGGTGGTGGTGGTGGGGAGGTGGATGGTTATTATAGCTGGTGGTGGTGGGGAGGTGGATGGTTATTATAGCTGGTGGTGGTGGTGGTGGTGGTGGGGAGGTGGATGGTTATTATAGCTGTTGGTGGTGGTGTGGTGGTGGTGGTGGTGGGGGGTGGGGTGGTGGTGTGGGGAGGTGGATGGTTATTATAGCTGTTGGTGGTGGTGGTGGTGGTGGTGGTGGTGGTGGTGGTGTTGGATGGTTATTATAGCTGGTGGTGGTGTTGGGGAGGGGGATGGTTATTATAGCTGGTGGTGGGTGGTGGTGGTGGGGTGGTGGTGGTGGGGAGGTGGATGGTTATTATAGCTGGTGGTGGGGGGTGGTGGTGGTGATGGTGGTGGTGGTGGATGGTTATTATAGCTGGTGGTGGTGTTGGGGAGGGGGATGGTTATTATAGCTGTGGTGGTGGTGGTGGTGGGGGTGGTGGTGGTGGGGAGGTGGATGGTTATTATAGCTGGTGGTGGTGGTGGGGAGGGGGATGGTTATTATAGCTGGTGGTGGTGGTGTTGGGGAGGTGGATGGTTATCATAGCTGGTGGTGGTGGTGGTGTGGTGGTGGTGGTGGTGGATGGGAGGTGGTGGGAGGGGTGGGGAGGTGGTGGGGAGGTGGATGGTTATTATAGCTGGTGGTGGTGGGGAGGTGGTGGTGGTGGTGGATGGTTATTATAGCTGCTGGTGGTGGTGTTGGGGGAGGTGGATGGTTATTATAGCTGGTGGTGGTGGTGGTGGTGGTGGTGGTGGTGGTGGGGAGGTGGATGGTTATTATAGTGGTGGTGGTGGTGGTGGTGGGGAGGTGGATGGTTATTATAGCTGCTGGTGGTGGTGGATGGGAGGTGGTGGGGAGGTGGATGGTTATTATAGCTGGTGGTGGTGGTGGTGGGGTGGTGGTGGTGGGGAGGTGGATGGTTATTATAGCTGCTGGTGGTGGTGGTGGTGGGGAGGTGGATGGTTATTATAGATGGTGGTGGTGGGAGGTGGATGGTTATTATAGCTGGTGGTGGTGGTGGGGTGGTGGGGGGTGGTGGGTGTTATTATAGCGGTTGGTGGTGGTGGTGGTGGTGGTGGTGGTGGTGGTGGTGGTGGTGGTGGGGAGGTGGATGGTTATTATAGAGCTGTGGTGGTGGTGGTGGTGGTGGTGGTGGTGGTTGGTGGTGGATGGTTATTATAGCTGGTGGTGGGGTGTTGGGGAGGGGGATGGTTATTATAGCTGGTGGTGGTGGTGGTGGTGGTGGGGTGGTGGTGGTGGGGTGGTGGATGGTTATTATAGCTGGTGGTGGTGGTGGTGGTGGAGGTGATGGTGGTGGTGGTGGATGGTTATTATAGCTGGTGGTGGTGTGGGGGGAGGGGGATGGTTATTATAGCTGGTGGTGGTGGTGGTGGTGGATGGGAAGTGGTGGGAGGTGGATGGTTGTTATTATAGCTGGTGGTGGTGGTGGTGGTGGTGGGGAGGTGGATGGTTATTATAGCTGGTGGTGGTGGTGGGGAGGTGGATGGTTATTATAGCTGCTGGTGGTGGTGTTGGTGGGGAGGGGATGGTTATTATTAGCTGGTGGTGGTGGTGGTGGTGGTGGATGGGAGGTGGTGGGGAGGTGGATGGTTATTATAGCTGGTGGTGGTGGTGGTGGGGTGTGGTGGTGGTGGTGGTGGTGGATGGGAGGTGGTGGGGAGGTGGATGGTTATTATAGCTGGTGGTGGTGGTGGTGGTGGATGGTTATTATAGCTGGTGTGGTGGTGGATGGGAGGTGGTGGGGAGGTGGATGGTTATTATAGCTGGTGGTGGTGGTGGGTGGTGGTGGTGGGGAGGTGGATGGTTATTATAGCTGGTGGTGGTGGTGGTGGTGGTGTGATGGTGGTGGTGGTGGATGGTTATTATAGCTGGTGGTGGTGTTGGGGAGGGGGATGGTTATTATAGCTGGTGGTGGTGGTGGTGGTGGGGTGGTGGTGGTGGGGAGGTGGATGGTTATTATAGCTGGTGGTGGTGGTGGGGAGGGGGAGGGGATGGTTATTATAGCTGGTGGTGGTAGTGGGGGGAGGTGGATGGTTATCATAGCTGGTGGTGTGGTGGTGGTGGTGGTGGATGGGAGGTGGTGGGGAGGTGGATGGTTATTATAGCTGGTGGTGGTGGGGAGGTGGTGGTGGTGGTGGATGGTTATTATAGCTGCTGGTGGTGGTGGTGGGGAGGTGGATGGTTATTATAGCTGGTGGTGGTGGTGGTGGTGGTGGGGTGGTGTGGTGTGGTGGTGGTGGTGGTGGTGGGAGGTGGATGGTTATTATAGCTGGTGGTGGTGGTGGTGGGGAGGTGGATGGTTATTATAGCTGCTGGTGGTGGTGGATGGGAGGTGGTGGGGAGGGTGGATGGTTATTATAGCTGGTGTGGTGGTGGTGGGGTGGTGGTGGTGGGGAGGTGGATGGTTATTATAGCTGCTGGTGGTGGTGGTGGTGGGGAGGTGGATGGTTATTATAGATGGTGGTGGTGGTGATGGTGGTGGTGGTGGTGGGGAGGTGGATGGTTATTATAGCTGCTGGTGGTGGTGGTGGTGGGGAGGTGGATGGTTATTATAGCTGGTGGTGGTGGGGAGGTGGATGGTTATTATAGCTGGTGGTGGTGGTGGTGGTGGGGAGGTGGATGGTTATTATAGCTGGTGGTGGTGGTGGTGGTGGTGGTGGTGGTGTGGTTGGGGAGGTGGATGGTTATTATAGCTGCTGGTGGTGGTGGTGGTGGGGAGGTGGATGGTTATTATAGCTGGTGGTGGTGGTGGGGAGGTGCATGGTTATTATAGCTGGTGGTGGTGGTGGTGGTGGTGGTGGATGGGAAGTGGTGGGGGGTGGATGGTGATTATAGCTGGTGGTGGTGGTGGTGGTGGTGGGGAGGTGGATGGTTATTATAGCTGGTGGTGGTGGTGGGGAGGTGGATGGTTATTATAGCTGCTGGTGGTGGTGTTGGTGGGGAGGTGGATGGTTTTATAGCTGGTGGTGGTGGTGGTGGTGGTGGATGGGAGGTGGTGGGGAGGTGGATGGTTATTATAGCTGGTGGTGGTGGTGGTGGGGTGGTGGTGGTGGGGAGGTAGATGGTTATTATAGCTGCTGGTGGTGGTGGTGGTGGGGAGGTGGATGGTTATTATAGCTGGTGGTGGTGGTGGTGGGGTGGTGGTGGTGGTGGTGGTGGTGGGTGGTGGTGGGAGGTGGTGGGGGAGGTGGATGGTTATTATAGCTGGTGGTGTGGTGGTGGTGGTGGATGGTTATTATAGCTGGTGGTGGTGGTGGATGGGAGGTGGTGGGAGGTGGATGGTTATTATAGCTGGTGGTGTGGTGTGGTGGTGGGGGGGTTGGTGGTGGTGGGGGGAGGTGGATGGTTATTATAGCTGGTGGTGGTGGGGTGTGGTGGTGGTGGGGAGGTGGATGGTTATTATAGCTGGTGGTGGTGGTGGTGGGGGTGGTGGTGGTGGGGAGGTGGATGGTTATTATAGCTGGTGGTGGTGGTGGTGGGGAGGTGGATGGTTATTATAGCTGGTGGTGGTGGTGGGGGGGAGGTGGATGGTTATTATAGGCTGGTGGTGGTGGGGGAGGTGGATGGTTATTATAGCTGGTGGTGGTGGGGAGGTGGATGGTATTATAGCTGGTGGTGGGGGTGGTGGTGGATGGTTATTATAGCTGGTGATGGTGGGGAGGTGGATGGTTATTATAGCTGGTGGTGGTGGGGAGGTGGATGGTTATTATAGCTGGTGGTGGTGGTGGAGAGGTGGATGGTTATTATAGCTGGTGGTGGTGGGGAGGTGGATGGTTATTATAGCTGGTGCTGGTGGTGGGTGGTGGTGGTGGTGGTGGATGGTTATTATAGCTGGTGATGGTGGTGGTGGTGGTGGGGAGGTGGATGGTTATTATGGTGGTGGTGGTGGTGGTGGTTGTGGGGAGGTGGATGGTTATTATAGCTGGTGATGGTGGTGGTGGTGGGTGGTGGAGGTGGATGGTTATTATAGCTGGTGCTGGTGGTGGTGGTGGTGGTGGTGGTGGTGGTGGTGGTGGTGGGTGGTGGGGAGGTGGATGGTTATTATAGCTGGTGGTGGTGGTGGTGGTGGTGGTGGTGGTGGTGGGGTGGTGGTGGTGGTGGGGGAGGTGGATGGTTATTATAGCTGGTGGTGGTGGGGGTGGTGGGAAGGTGGATGGTTATTATAGCTGGTGGTGGTGGGAGAGGTGGTGGTGGTGGTGGTGGTGGTGGGGAGGTGGATGGATGGTATTATAGCTGGTGGTGGTGTGGTGGGGAGGGATAGTTATTATAGCTGGTGGTGGTGGTGGGAGGTGGATGGTTATTATAGCTGGTGGTGGTGGTGGTGGTGGTGGTGGTGGTGGGGAGGTGGATGGTTATTATAGCTGGGTGGTGGGGAGGAGGTGATGGTTATTATAGCTGGTGGTGGTGGTGGTGGTGGTGGTGGGGAGGTGGATGGTTATTATAGCTGGCTGGTGGTGGTGGGGGTGGGGGGGGGGGGGGGGATGGTTATTATAGCTGGTGGTGGTGGTGGTGGTGGTGGTGGTGGTGGTGGTGGGTGGGAGGTGGATGGTTATTATAGCTGGTGGTGGGTGGTGGTGGGGAGGTGGATGGTTATTATAGCTGGTGGTGGTGGTGGTGGTGGTGGTGGTGGTGGTGGTGGTGGGGAGGTGGATGGTTATTATAGCTGGTGGTGGTGGGGAGGGGTGGTGGTGGTGGTGGATGGTTATTATAGCTGGTGGTGGTGGTGGGAAGGTGGATGGTTATTATAGCTGGTGGCGGTGGAGAGGTGGATGGATATTATAGCTGGTGGTGGTGGTGGAGAGGTGGGGAGGTGGATGGATATTATAGCTGGTGGTGGTGGTGGTGGTGGTGGGGGGGGTGGATGGTTATTATAGCTGGTGTGGTGGTGGTGGTGGTGGTGGTGGATGGTTATTATAGCTGGTGGTGGTGGTTGGGGAGGGGGGATGGTTATTATAGCTGGTGGTGTTGTGTTGGTGGTGGTGGTGGTGGTGGGGAGGTGGATGGTTATTATAGCTGGTGGTGGTGGTGGAGAGGTGGGGAGGTGGATGGTTATTATAGCTGGTGGTGGTGGTGGTGGTGGTGGTGATGGTGGGGGTGGTGGGGATGGTTATTATAGCTGGTGGTGGTGTTGGGGAGGGGGATGGTTATTATAGCTGGTGGTGGTGGTGGTGGGGAGGGGGATGGTTATTATAGCTGGTGGTGGTGGTGGGTGGTGGTGGTGGGGAGGTGGATGGTTATTATAGCTGGTGGTGGTGGTGGTGGTGGGATGGGAGGTGGTGGGGAGGTGGATGGTTATTATAGCTGGTGGTGGTGGTGGTGGTGGATGGTTATTATAGTGCTGTGGTGGTGGTGGGGAGGTGGATGGTTATTATAGCTGGTGGTGGTGGTGGATGGGAGGTGGTGGGGAGGAGGTGGATGGATTATAGCTGGTGGTGGTGGTGGGGGGGTGGATGGTTATTATAGCTGGTGGTGGTGGTGGTGGATGGGAAGTGGTGGGGAGGTGGATGGTTATTATAGCTGGTGGTGGTGGTGGTGGTGGTGGGGAGGTGGATGGTTATTATAGCTGGTGGTGGTGGTGGGGAGGTGGATGGTTATTATAGCTGGTGGTGGTGGTGGTGGTGGATGGGAAGTGGTGGGGAGGTGGATGGTTATTATAGCTGGTGGTGGTGGTGGTGGTGGTGGGGAGGTGGATGTTATTATAGCTGGTGGTGGTGGTGGGAGGTGGATGGTTATTATAGCTGGTGGTGGTGGTGGTGGTGGGGAGGGGGATAGTTATTATAGCTGGTGGCGTGTGGTGAGAGAGTGGATGGATATATAGCTGGTGGTGGTGGTGGAGGGTGGGGAGGTGGATGGATTATAGCTGGTGGTGGGGTGGTGGTGGGGTGGTGGCGAGGTGGATGGTTATTATAGCTGGTGGTGGTGGTGGTGGTGGTGGTGGTGGATGGTTATTGGATGGTTATTGGTGGTGGTGGTGGTGGTGGTGGTGGTGGTGGTGGTGGTGGGGAGGTGGATGGTTATTATAGCTGGTGGTGGTGGTGGTGGGGAGGTGGATGGTTATTATAGCTGGTGGTGGTGGTGGTGGTGGTGGTGGGGAGGTGGATGGTTATTATAGCTGGTGGTGGTGGGGGAGGTGGTGGTGGTGGTGGGATGGTTATTATAGCTGGTGGTGGTGGGGGAAGGGGATGGTTTTTATAGCTGGTGGCGGTGGAGAGGTGGATGGATATTATAGCTGGTGGGGTGGTGGAGAGGTGGGGAGGTGGATGGATATTATAGCTGGTGGTGGTGGTGGTGGTGGTGGTGGGGAGGTGGATGGTTATTATAGCTGGTGGTGGTGGTGGTGGTGGTGGTGGATGGTTATTATAGCTGGTGGTGGTGTTGGGGAGGGGGATGGTTATTATAGCTGGTGGTGGTGGTGGTGGTGGTGGTGGGGTGGTGGTGGTGGGGAGGTGGATGGTTATTATAGCTGGTGGTGGTGGTGGTGAGAGGTGGGAGGTGGATGGATATTATAGCTGGGTGGTGGTGGTGGTGGTGGTGGTGGTGGTGGTGGTGGGAAGGTGGATGGTTATTATAGCTGGTGGTGGTGGTGGTGGTGGTGATGGTGGTGGTGGTGGATGGTTATTATAGCTGGTGGTGGTGGGGTGGGGGAGGGGGATGGTTATTATAGCTGGTGGTGGTGGTGGTGGTGGGGTGGTGGTGTGGGGGGAGGTGGATGGTTATTATAGCTGGTGGTGGTGGTGGGGAGGGGGATGGTTATTATAGCTGGTGGTGGTGGTGGTGGGGAGGTGGATGGTTATTATAGCTGGTGGTGGTGGTGGTGGTGGATGGGAGGTGGTGGGGAGGTGGATGGTTATTATAGCTGGTGGTGGTGGTGGTGGATGGTTATTATAGCTGCTGGTGGTGGTGGTGGTGGGGAGGTGGATGGTTATTATAGCTGGTGGTGGTGGTGGGGAGGTGGATGGTTATTATAGCTGGTGGTGGTGGTGGTGGTGGATGGGAAGTGGTGGGGAGGTGGATGGTTATTATAGTGGTGGTGGTGGTGGTGGTGGTGGTGGGGAGGTGGATGGTTATTATAGCTGGTGGTGGTGGTG
>NW_022265339.1:0-14848 GCF_002021735.2 Oncorhynchus kisutch
TTTAAAGCTAGTGAGGGAGATAAGTGTTTCCAGTTTCAGAGATTTTTGTAGTTCGTTCCAGTCATTGGCAGCAGAGAACTGGAAGGAGAGGCGGCCAAAGAAAGAATTGGTTTTGGGGGTGACTAGAGAGATATACCTGCTGGAGCGTGTGCTACAGGTGGGAGATGCTATGGTGACCAGCGAGCTGAGATAAGGGGGGACTTTACCTAGCAGGGTCTTGTAGATGACATGGAGCCAGTGGGTTTGGCGACGAGTATGAAGCGAGGGCCAGCCAACGAGAGCGTACAGGTCGCAATGGTGGGTAGTATATGGGGCTTTGGTGATAAAACGGATTGCACTGTGATAGACTGCATCCAATTTGTTGAGTAGGGTATTGGAGGCTATTTTGTAAATGACATCGCCAAAGTCGAGGATTGGTAGGATGGTCAGTTTTACAAGGGTATGTTTGGCAGCATGAGTGAAGGATGCTTTGTTGCGAAATAGGAAGCCAATTCTAGATTTAACTTTGGATTGGAGATGTTTGATATGGGTCTGGAAGGAGAGTTTACAGTCTAACCAGACACCTAAGTATTTGTAGTTGTCCACGTATTCTAAGTCAGAGCCGTCCAGAGTAGTGATGTTGGACAGGCGGGTAGGTGCAGGTAGCGATCGGTTGAAGAGCATGCATTTAGTTTTACTTGTATTTAAGAGCAATTGGAGGCCACGGAAGGAGAGTTGTATGGCATTGAAGCTTGCCTGGAGGGTTGTTAACACAGTGTCCAAAGAAGGGCCGGAAGTATACAGAATGGTGTCGTCTGCGTAGAGGTGGATCAGGGACTCACCAGCAGCAAGAGCGACCTCATTGATGTATACAGAGAAGAGAGTCGGTCCAAGAATTGAACCTGTGGCACCCCATAGAGACTGCAGAGGTCCGGACAGCAGACCCTCCGATCTTTGACACACTGAAACTCTATCAGAGAAGTAGTTGGTGAACCAGGCGAGGCATCATTTGAGAAACCAAGGCTGTCGAGTCTGCCGATGAGGATTATGGTGATTGACAGAGTCGAAAGCCTTGGCCAGATCAATGAATACGGCTGCACAGTAATGTTTCTTATCGATGGCGGTTAAGATATCGTTTAGGACCTTGAGCGTGGCTGAGGTGCACCCATGACCAGCTCTGAAACCAGATTGCATAGCAGAGAAGGTATGGTGAGATTCGAAATGGTCGGTAATCTGTTTGTTGACTTGGCTTTCGAAGACCTTAGAAAGGCACGGTAGGATAGATATAGGTCTGTAGCAGTTTGGGTCAAGAGTGTCCCCCCTTTGAAGAGGGGGATGACCGCAGCTGCTTTCCAATCTTTGGAATCTCAGACGACACGAAAGAGAGGTTGAACAGGCTAGTAATAGTAATTTGAACCACCCTATAGAATAGAACTGATACCCTATATGAATACCACTGATATGACCACCCTATTGGAATTCCACTGAGATGGACCACCCTATATGAATACCACTGAATATGACCACCCTATATGAATACCACTGATACCCTATATGAATACCACTGATATGACCCACCCTATATGAATACCGCTGATACCCTATATGAATACACTGATATGACCACCCTATGTGAATACCAATGATATGACCCCTATATGAATACCACTGATAGACCACCCTATATGAATACCACTGATATGACCACCTATATGAATACAACTGATACCCTATATGAATACCACTGATATGACCACTCTATATGAATACCACTGATACCTATATGAATACCACTGATATGACCACCTATATGAATACCAATGATACCCTATATGAATACCACTGATATGACCACCCTATGTGAATACCACTGATATGACCACCCTATATGAATACCACTGATATGACCACCCTATATGAATACCACTGATACCCTATATGAATACCACTGATATGACCACCCTATATGAATACCACTGATACCCTATATGAATACCACTGATATGACCACCCTATGTGAATACCACTGATATGACCACCCTATATGAATAAAACTGATACCCTATATGAATACCACTGATATGACCACCCTATATGAATACCACTGATACCCTATATGAATACCACTGATATGACCACCCTATGTGAATACCACTGATATGACCACCCTATATGAATAAAATGATACCTATATGAATACCACTGATATGACCACCCTATATGAATACCACTGATACCCATATGAATACCACTGATATGACCACCCTATGTGAATACCACTGATATGACCACCCTATATGAATACAAACTGATACCCTATATGAATACCACTGATATGACCACCCTATATGAATACCACTGATACCCTATATGAATACCCTGATATGACCACCTATGTGAATACCACTGATATGACCACCTATATGAATACCACTGATACCCTATATGAATACCACTGATATGACCACCCTATGTGAATACCACTGATATGACCACCCTATATGAATACCACTGATACCCCTATATGAATACCACTGATACCCTATATGAATACCACTGATATGACCACCCTATATGAATACCACTGAAACCTATATGAATACCACTGATACCCTATATAAATACCACTGATATGACCACCCTATATGAATACCACTGATACCCTATATGAATACCACTGATATGACCACCTATGTGAATACCACTGATATGACCACCCTATATGAATACCACTGATATGACCACCCTATATGAATACACGGATACCTATATGAATACCACTGATACCCTATATGAATACCACTGATATGACCACCCTATATGAATACCACGGATACCCTATATGAATACCACTGATACGACCACTCTATATGAATACCACTGATATGACCACCCTATATGAATACCACTGATATGACCACCCTATGTGAATACACTGATATGACCACCCTATATGAATACAACTGATACCCTATATGAATACCACTGATATGACCACCTATATGAATACCATGAATGACCACCCTATGAATACCACTGATATGACCACCCTATATGAATACCACTGATATGACCACCATATAGAATACCACTGATACCTATATGAATACCACTGAGACCCTATATGAATACCACTGATATGACCACCCTATATGAATACACTGATACCCTATATGAATACCACTGATACCCTATATGAATACCACTGATATGACCACCCTATATGAATATACCATGATATGACCACCTATATGAATACCACTGATACCCTATATGAATACCACTGATATGACCACCCTATGTGAATACCACTGATATGACCACCCTATATGAATACAACTGATACCCTATATGAATACCACTGATATGACCACCCTATATGAATACCACTGATATGACCACCTATATGAATACCACTGATATGACCACCCCTGATATGAATACCACTGATATGACCACCCTATATGAATACCACTGATATGACCACTGATATGAATACCACTGATATGACACCCCCTATATGAATACCACTGATATGACACACTATGTGAATACCACTGATAGACCACCCTATGTGAATACCACTGATATGACCACCCTATAGAATACCACTGATACCCTATATGAATACCTGATATGATACCCTATATGAATACCACTGATATGACCACCTATATGAATACCACTGATACCCTATATGAATACCACTGATATGACCACCCTATTATGAATACCCTGATATGACCACCCTATATGAATACAACTGATACCCTATATGAATACCACTGATATGACCACCCTATATGAATACCACTGATATGACCACCCTATATGAATACCACTGATATGACCACCCTATGTGAATACCACTGATACCTATATGAATACCATGATATGACACCCTATGTGAATACATGATACCCTATATGAATACCACTGATACCCTATATGAATACCACTGATATGACCACCCTATATATGAATACCACTGATATGACCACCCTATGTGAATACCACTGATATGACCACCCTATATGAATACCAATGATACCCTATATGAATACCACTGATATGACCACCCTATTGAATACCACTGATATGACCACCCTATATGAATACCACTGATATGACCACCCTATATGAATACCACTGATACCCTATATGAATACCACTGATATGACACCCTATATGAATACCACTGATACCCTATATGAATACCACTGATATGACCACCCTATATGAATACCACTGATACCCTATATGAATACCACTGATACCCCTATATGAATACCACTGATATGACCACCCTATATGAATACCACTGATACCCTATATGAATACCACTGATATGACAACCCTATATGAATACCACTGATATGACCACCCTATGAATACCACTGATATGACCACCCTATATGAATACCACTGATATGACCACTCTATATGAATACCACTGATACCCTATATGAATACCACTGATACCCTATATGAATACCACTGATATGACCACCCTATATGAATAATACCACTGATACCCTATATGAATACCACTGATACCCTATATGAATACCACTGATATGACCACCCTATATGAATACCACTGATACCCTATATGAATACCACTGATATGACCACCCTATATGAAACCACTGATATGACCACTATATGAATACCACTGATATGACACCCTATATGAATACACTGATATGACCACCTATATGAATACCACTGATATGACCACCTATATGAATACCACTGATACCCTATATGAATACCACTGATATGAACCCCTATGTGAATACCACTGATACCCTATATGAATACCACTGATACCCTATATGAATACCACTGATATGACCACCCTATATGAATACCACTGATATGACCCACCTATATGAATACCACTGATATGACCACCCTATATGAATACCACTGATACCCTATATGAATACCACTGATATGACCACCCTATATGAATACCACTGATACCCTATATGAATACCACTGATATGACCACCCTATGTGAATACCACTGATATGACCACCTATATGAATACCACTGATACCCTATATGAATACCACTGATATGACCACCCTATATGAATACCACTGATATGACCACCCTATATGAATACCACTGATACCCTATATGAATACCACTGATATGACCACCCTATGTGAATACCACTGATATGACCACCCTATATGAATACCACTGATATGACCACCCTATATGAATACCACTGATACCCTATATGAATACCACTGATATGACCACCCTATATGAATACCACTGATACCCTATATGAATACCACTGATATGACCACCCTATTGAATACCACTGATATGACCACCCTATATGAATACCACTGATATGACCACCCTATGTGAATACCACTGATATGACCACCCTATATGAATACCACTGATACCCTATATGAATACCACTGATATGACCACCTATATGAATACCACTGATACCCTATATGAATACCACTGATATGACCACCCTATATGAATACCACTGATACCCTATATGAATACCACTGATATGACCACCCTATGTGAATACCACTGATATGACCACCCTATATGAATACCACTGATATGACCACCCTATATGAATACCACTGATACCCTATATGAATACCACTGATATGACCACCCTATATGAATACCACTGATACCCTATATGAATACCACTGATATGACCACCCTATATGAATACCACTGATATGACCACCCTATATGAATACAACTGATACCCTATATGAATACCACTGATATGACCACCCTATATGAATACCACTGATACCCTATATGAATACCACTGATATGACCACCCTATGTGAATACCACTGATATGACCACCCTATATGAATACCACTGATACCCTATATGAATACCACTGATATGACCACCCTATATGAATACCACTGATACCCTATATGAATACCACTGATACCCTATATGAATACCACTGATATGACCACCCTATATGAATACCACTGATATGACCACCCTATATGAATACCACTGATATGACCACCCTATATGAATACCACTGATACCCTATATGAATACCACTGATATGACCACCCTATGTGAATACCACTGATATGACCACCCTATATGAATACCACTGATATGACCACCCTATATGAATACCACTGATACCCTATATGAATACCACTGATATGACCACCTATATGAATACCACTGATACCCCTATATGAATACCACTGATATGACCACCCTAATGAATACCACTGATACCCTATATGAATACCACTGATACCCTATATGAATACCACTGATATGACCACCCTATATGAATACCACTGATAACCTATATGAATACCACTGATATGACCACCCTATATGAATACCACTGATATGACCACCCTATATGAATACCACTGATATGACCACCCTATGTGAATACCACTGATATGACCACCCTATATGAATACCACTGATACCCTATATGAATACCACTGATACCCTATATGAATACCACTGATATGACCACCCTATATGAATACCACTGATACCCTATATGAATACCACTGATACCCTATATGAATACCACTGATATGACCACCCTATATGAATACCACTGATACCCTATGTGAATACCACTGATATGACCACCCTATATGAATACCACTGATATGACCACTCTATATGAATACCACTGATATGACCACCCTATATGAATACACATGATATGACCACCCTATATGAATACCACTGATATGACACTCTATATGAATACCACTGATACCCTATATGAATACCACTGATATGACCACCCTATATGAATACCACTGATACCCTATATTGAATACCACTGATACCCTATATGAATACCACTGATATGACCACCCTATGTGAATACCACTGATATGACCACCCTATATGAATACCACTGATATGACCACCCTATATGAATACCACTGATACCCTATATGAATACCACTGATATGACCACCCTATATGAATACCACTGATACCCTATATGAATACCACTGATATGACCACCCTATATGAATACCACTGATATGACCACCCTATATGAATACCACTGATACCCTATATGAATACCACTGATATGACCACCTATATGAATACCACTGATATGACCACCCTATATGAATACCACTGATACCCTATATGAATACCACTGATATGACCACCCTATGTGAATACCACTGATATGACCACCCTATATGAATACCACTGATATGACCACCCTATATGAATACCACTGATACCCTATATGAATACCACTGATATGACCACCCTATATGAATACCACTGATACCCTATATGAATACCACTGATATGACCACCCTATGTGAATACCAATGATATGACCACCCTATATGAATACCACTGATATGACCACCCTATGTGAATACCACTGATATGACCACCCATATGAATACCACTGATACCCTATATGAATACCACTGATATGACCACTATATGAATACCACTGATACCCTATATGAATACCACTGATATGACCACCCTATATGAATACCACTGATACCCTATATGAATACCACTGATATGACCACCTATGTGAATACCACTGATATGACCACCCTATATGAATACCACTGATATGACCACCCTATATGAATACCACTGATACCCTATATGAATACCACTGATATGACCACCCTATATGAATACCACTGATACCCTATATGAATACCACTGATATGACCACCCTATATGAATACCACTGATATGACCACCCTATATGAATACAACTGATACCCTATATGAATACCACTGATATGACCACCCTATATGAATACCACTGATACCCTATATGAATACCACTGATATGACCACCCTATGTGAATACCACTGATATGACCACCCTATATGAATACCAACTGATACCCTATATGAATACCACTGATATGACCACCCTATATGAATACCACTGATACCCTATATGAATACCACTGATATGACCACCCTATGTGAATACCACTGATATGACCACCCTATATGAATACCACTGATACCCTATATGAATACCACTGATATGACCACCCTATATGAATACCACTGATACCCTATATGAATACCACTGATATGACCACCCTATATGAATACCACTGATATGACCACCCTATATGAATACCACTGATACCCTATATGAATACCACTGATATGACCACCCTATGTGAATACCACTGATATGACCACCCTATATGAATACCACTGATACCCTATATGAATACCACTGATACCCTATATGAATACCACTGATATGACCACCCTATATGAATACCACTGATACCCTATATGAATACCACTGATACCCTATATGAATACCACTGATATGACCACCCTATATGAATACCACTGATACCCTATATGAATACCACTGATATGACCACCCTATGTGAATACCACTGATATGACCACCCTATATGAATACCACTGATATGACCACCCTATATGAATACCACGGATACCCTATATGAATACCACTGATACCCTATATGAATACCATGATATGACCACCCTATATGAATACCACGGATACCCTATATGAATACCACTGATACGACCACTCTATATGAATACCACTGATATGACCACCCTATATGAATACCACTGATATGACCACCCTATGTGAATACCACTGATATGACCACCCTATATGAATACAACTGATACCCTATATGAATACCACTGATATGACCACTCTATAAGAATACCACTGATATGACCACCCTATGTGAATACCACTGATATGACCACCCTATATGAATACCACTGATATGACCACCCTATATGAATACCACTGATACCCTATATGAATACCACTGATACCCTATATGAATACCACTGATATGACCACCCTATATGAATACCACTGATACCCTATATGAATACCACTGATACCCTATATGAATACCACTGATATGACCACCCTATATGAATACCACTGATATGACCACCCTATATGAATACCACTGATACCCTATATGAATACCACTGATATGACCACCCTATGTGAATACCACTGATATGACCACCCTATATGAATACCACTGATACCCTATATGAATACCACTGATATGACCACCCTATATGAATACCACTGATATGACCACCCTATATGAATACCACTGATATGACCACCTATATGAATACCACTGATATGACCACCCTATATGAATACCACTGATATGACCACCTGATATGAATACCACTGATATGACCACCCTATATGAATACCACTGATATGACCACCCTATGTGAATACCACTGATATGACCACCCTATATGAATACCACTGATATGACCACCCTATATGAATACCACTGATACCCTATATGAATACCACTGATATGACCACCCTATATGAATACCACTGATATGACCACCCTATATGAATACCACTGATACCCTATATGAATACCACTGATATGACCACCCTATTGAATACCACTGATATGACCACCCTATATGAATACCACTGATACCCTATATGAATACCACTGATATGACCACCCTATATGAATACCACTGATACCCTATATGAATACCACTGATATGACCACCCTATATGAATACCACTGATATGACCACCCTATGTGAATACCACTGATACCCTATATGAATACCACTGATATGACCACCCTATGTGAATACCACTGATATGACCACCCTATATGAATACCACTGATACCCTATATGAATACCACTGATACCCTATATGAATACCACTGATATGACCACCCTATATGAATACCACTGATACCCTATATGAATACCACTGATACCCTATATGAATACCACTGATATGACCACCCTATATGAATACCACTGATACCCTATATGAATACCACTGATATGACCACCCTATGTGAATACCACTGATATGACCACCCTATATGAATACCACTGATATGACCACCCTATATGAATACCACGGATACCCTATATGAATACCACTGATACCCTATATGAATACCACTGATATGACCACCCTATATGAATACCACTGATACCCTATATGAATACCACTGATATGACCACCCTATATGAATACCACTGATATGACCACCCTATATGAATACCACTGATATGACCACCCTATGTGAATACCACTGATATGACCACCCTATATGAATACCACTGATACCCTATATGAATACCACTGATATGACCACCCTATATGAATACCACTGATATGACCACCCTATGTGAATACCACTGATATGACCACCCTATATGAATACCACTGATATGACCACCCTATATGAATACCACTGATACCCTATATGAATACCACTGATACCCTATATGAATACCACTGATATGACCACCCTATATGAATACCACTGATACCCTATATGAATACCACTGATACCCTATATGAATACCACTGATATGACCACCCTATATGAATACCACTGATATGACCACCCTATATGAATACCACTGATACCCTATATGAATACCACTGATATGACCACCCTATATGAATACCACTGATATGACCACCCTATATGAATACCACTGATACCCTATATGAATACCACTGATATGACCACTCTATATGAATACCACTGATATGACCACCCTATATGAATACCACGGATATGACCACCTGATATGAATACCACTGATATGACCACCCTATATGAATACCACTGATATGACCACTGATATGAATACCACATATGACCACCCTATGTGAACAATACCACTGATATGACCACCCTATGTGAATACCACTGAATGACCACCCTATATGAATACCACTGATATGACCACCCTATATGAATACCACTGATATACCCTATATGAATACCACTGATATGACCACCCTATGTGAATACCACTGATATGACCACCCTATATGAATACCACTGATACCCTATATGAATACCACTGATATGACCACCCTATGTGAATACCACTGATATGACCACCCTATATGAATACAACTGATACCCTATATGAATACCACTGATATGACCACTCTATGAATACACTGATATGACAACCCTATATGAATACCACTGATATGACCACCTATATGAATACCACTGATATGACCACCTATATGAATACCACTGATACCCTATATGAATACCACTGATATGACCACCCTATATGAATACCACTGATACCCTATATGAATACCACTGATATGACCACCCTATGTGAATACCACTGATATGACCACCCTATGTGAATACCACTGATATGACCACCCTATATGAATACCACTGATATGACACCATATATGAATACCACTGATATGACCACCCTATATGAATACAACTGATACCCTATATGAATACCACTGATATGACCACCCTATATGAATACCACTGATACCCTATATGAATACCACTGATATGACCACCCTATGTGAATACCACTGATATGACCACCCCTATATGAATACAATGATACCCTATATGAATACCACTGATATGACCACCCTATATGAATACCACTGATACCCTATATGAATACCACTGATATGACCACCCTATGTGAATACCACTGATATGACCACCCTATATGAATACACTGATACCCTATATGAATACCACTGATATGACCACCCTATATGAATACCACTGATACCCTATATGAATACCACTGATATGATATGACCACCCTATATGAATACCAACTGATATGACCACCCTATGTGAATACCACTGATATACCCTATATGAATACCACTGATATGACCACCCTATATGAATACCACTGATTGACCACCCTATATGAATACCACTGATACCCTATATGAATACCACTGATACCCTATATGAATACCACTGATATGACCACCCTATATGAATACCACTGATACCCTATGAATACCACTGATACCCTATATAAATACCACTGATATGACCACCCTATATGAATACCACTGATACCCTGTATGAATACCACTGATATGACCACCCTATATGAATACCACTGATATGACCACCCTATATGAATACCACTGATATGACCACCCTATATGAATACCACTGAACCCTATATGAATACCACTGATACCCTATAGAATACCACTGATATGACCACCCTATATGAATAACACGGATACCCTATATGAATACCACTGATACGACCACTCTATATGAATACCACTGATATGACCACCCTATATGAATACCACTGATATGACCACCCTATGTGAATACCACTGATATGACCACCCTATATGAATACAACTGATACCCTATATGAATACCACTGATATGACCACTCTATATGAATACCACTGATATGACAACACTATATGAATACCACTGATACCACCCTATGAATACCACTGATAGACCACCCTATATGAATACCACTGATGATACCCTATATGAATACCACTGATACCCTATATGAATACCACTGATATGACCACCCTATATGAATACATGATACCCTAATGAATACCACTGAACCCTATGTGAATACCACTGATATGACCACCCTATATGAATACCACTGATATGACCACCCTAATGAATACCACTGATACCCTATATGAATACCACTGATATGACCACCCTATATGAATACCACTGATATGACCACCCTATATGAATACCACTGATACCTATATGAATACCACTGATATGACCACCCTATATGAATACCACTGATATGACCACCCTATGTGAATACCACTGATATGACCACCCTATATGAATACCACTGATATGACCACCCTATATGAATACCACTGATATGACCACCCTATATGAATACCACTGATATGACCACCCTATATGAATACCACTGATATGACCACCCTATATGAATACCACTGATACCCTATATGAATACCACTGATATGACCACCTATATGAATACACTGATATGACCACCCTATATGAATACCACTGATACCCTATATGAATACCACTGATATGACCACCCTATGTGAATACCACTGATATGACCACCCTATATGAATACCACTGATATGACCACCTATATGAATACCACTGATATGACCACTCTATAAATACCACTGATATGACCACCCTATATGAATACCACTGATATGACCACCTATATGAATACCACTGATATGACCACCTATATGAATACCACTGATACCCTATATGAATACCACTGATATGACCACCCTATATGAATACCACTGATACCCTATATGAATACCACTGATATGACCACCCTATATGAATACCACTGATATGACCACCTGATATGAATACCACTGATATGACCACCCTATGTGAATACCACTGATATGACCACCCTATATGAATACCACTGATACCACTATATGAATACCACTGATACTATATGAATACCACTGATATGACCACCCTATATGAATACCACTGATACCCTATATGAATACCACTGATATGACCACCCTATATGAATACCACTGATATGACCACTATATGAAATACCACTGAACCTATATGAAATACCACTGATATGACCACCCTATATGAATACCACTGATACCCTATATGAATACCACTGATATGACCACCCTATATGTGAATACCACTGATATGACCACCCTATATGAATACCACTGATATGACCACCTCTATATGAATACCACTGATACCCTATGTGAAACCACTGATATGACCACCCTATGTGAATACCACTGATATGACACCCTATATGAATACCACTGATATGACCACTATAATGAATACACTGATACCCTATATGAATACCACTGTATGACCACCCTATATGAATACACTGATACCTATATAATACCACTGATACCTATATGAATACCACTGATATGACCACCCTAATGAATACCACTGATATGACCACCCTATGTGAATACCACTGATATGACCACCCTATATGAATACAACTGATATGACACCCTATATGAATACCACTGATATGACCACCTATATGAATACCACTGATATGACACTATATGAATACCACTGATATGACCACCCTATATGAATACCACTGATATGACCACTCTATATGAATCCACTGATATACCCTATATGAATACCACTGATATGACCACCCTATATGAATACCACTGATACCCTATATGAATACCACTGATATGACACCCTATGTGAATACCACTGATATGACCACCCTATATGAATACCACTGATATGACCACCTATATGAATACCACTGATATGAACACCCTATATGAATACCACTGATACCCTATGTGAATACCACTGATATGACCACCCTATATGAATACCTGATATGACCACCTATATGAATACCACTGATACCCTATATGAAACCACTGATACCTCTATATGAATACCACTGATATGACCACCCTATAAATACCACTGATATACCCTATATGAATACCACTGATACCCTATATGAATACCACTGATATGACCACCCTATATGAATACCACTGATACCTATATGAATACCACTGATATGACCACCCTATATGAATACCACTGATACCCTATATGAATACCACTGATACGCTATATGAATACCACTGATATGACACCCCTAATGAATACACTGAATGACCCCCTATGAATACCACTGATATGACCACCCTATGTGAATACCACTGATATGACACCCTATATGAATACCACTGATATGACAACCCTATATGAATACCACTGATATGACCCTATATGAATACCACTGATATGACCACCCTATGTGAATACACTGATATGACCACCCTATATGAATACCACTGATACGACCACTCTATAGAATACCACTGATACACTATATGAATACCACTGATATGACCCCCTATGTGAATACCACTGATACCTATATGAATACCACTGATACCCTATATGAATACCACTGATATGA
>NW_022265340.1:0-14839 GCF_002021735.2 Oncorhynchus kisutch
TTTAGAAATACTTCAATAAGGGCTGTGGCCTCCTGAGTGGCGCAGTGGACTAAGGCACTGCATCTAGAGATCCTGGTTTGAGTCCAGGTTCTGTAGCAGCCGGCCGCGACCAGGATACCCATGGGGCGGCACACTTGGCCCAGCATCGTCTGGGTTAGGGGAGAGTTTGGCCAACATAGGTTCTTGTCCCATCACGCACTAGCGACTCCTGTGGTGGGCTAGGCGCAATGCATGCTGACAAGGTCTCTAGATGCACTGTGTTTCCACTGACACATTGGTGAGGCTGGCTTCCGGGTAAGCGGGCATTGTGTCAAGAAGTAGTGCGGATTGGCCTGGGTTGTTTTTTTGGGGGGACACACTGCTCTCGAGAGGGAGTTGCAGCGATGGGACAAGACTGTAACTACCAATTGAATAACACGAAATTGGGGAGAAAAAGGGCTAACAAAAAATGTTAAATTAAATTACAAAATACATTTCAAAAATAAGGTCTATGTTTTGTGTAGGCTTACCCTCGAATGGACGTTTTGATAACCATGTAATCTCTCTCGGACTAGGTGACTTTTATCAATATAATCGGGTCTATTTACTTGCAAGATTTGAAAATTAGCATCAAAGTAGACATCATGCCAGACTACAAATATTTGCAAACTCCTGCACATCTCTAGATGGTACCTCCGCTAACAGGTATTGTGTCAATTGAACAGTTCACAAGAATTGTCAATTTAAAGAAATTTTGCCAATTTATGAATGACTAAATGTAGCTAACATTAGATAGTTAATCCAGAGATTCTTATCTTTGCCTTGATTCGGCAGTCTCGTCCAGATCATCGTGGCATTTGTAGTTCTTTATGATAGCCCAATTAACAGCAATTAGCATTTCAATTTTGGGGGGTAAATGCAGGCTAATATATTGATAAAAGTCACATTGTCCTAGAGAGATGTATATGGTTATCAAAACGTCACGCCAGGGTAAGCCTAAACAAAAACAGCCCTTATTTTAAATGTTTCAAAAATCTCCGATGAGATAAAATGAATGGCTGAAAAACAATTGGAACCATTTCCTATTTGAACGCTAGGTTTTATGGGTATTATGACTCATACTGTAGTACTCTTTTTCTATGCTGTGTAGAGTAGACTATTGCAAATACAGAAGCTTCAGAAATGAGCTCTAAAGGTTTTTTTGTCAGTTTGGAACTAACAATTAATTTAATACATACAATACATAGCTGTAATGAATAATGAATTATAGGTCTAATGAGTGATATGAGGTAAGGCAGCGCAACAGGCACGACAGGCAGCCCCAAAACTTTTCTTTGAGGGGGCACACGGGGAGATTGGCGAAGTCATGCGATAGACCTGAGCCTGAACTCCACGTGCTTACCGGAAGAAGCGGAGTACTGGTCAGGCACCGTGTTATGTGGTCAAGCTCACAGTGTCGCCAGTACGTGCTCATAGCCCGGAGCGCTGTAGACCAGCCCCCCGCAAGTGCCATGCGAGAGTGGGCATCCAGCCAGGGCATATTGTGCCGGCTCAGCGTGTTTGGTCTCCGGTACGCCGTTTCGGTCCAGGGTATCCTGCGCCGGCGCTGCGTGCTGTGTCTCCGGGGCGCTGGGAGGGTGCAGTTCGCCCTATGCCTGCGCTCCGCCCGTGCCGGGCGAATGTGGGCATTGAGCCTAAGGGAGAGGTGCGAGTGGTATGCACCAGATCTCCAGTGCTCCCCCACAGCCCGGTTCAACCTGTGCCTGCACTCTGGAGGGTCCAGGCTAAAGTGGTCACCCAGCCTGGAGGAGTGTGCCAAGGCTGTGCAGCAGAGCTCCAGTGCTCCCCCACAGCCCAGTCCATCCGGTGCCTCCTCCACGCACCAGGCCTCCTGTAGGTCTCCCAGCCTGGTGGGTCCTGCGGCGCCCCACGCACCAGGCTGTCTTTTCGTCTCCTCCCTCCAGGTTCTCCCGCCTGCCGGGTGCTTTCCAGAGTCTCCCTCCTGTCTGGAGCCTCCAGAGACCGCCCGTCAGTCAGGAGCTGCCAGAGCCGTCCGTCAGTCAGCAGCTGCCAGAGTCGCCCGTCAGTCAGCAGCTGCCAGAGCTGCCCGTCAGTCAGCAGCTGCCAGAGCTTCCCGTCAGTCAGGAGCTGCCAGAGCCGCCCGTTAGTCAGGAGCTGTCAGAGCCAGCCCTTCACTCCGGAGCTACAGAGTCTCCCTTCACTACGGCGCTGCCAGAGTCTCCCGCCTGTCCGGTGCTGCCAGAGTCTCCCGCCCTGTCCGGCGCTGTCAAAGTCTCCCGTCTATTCGGGGCCCGCTGTAAGGGTCCCCAGTCCGGGGTCAGCGGCGAGGGTCGCCGCTCCAAAGGTCGCCACCTAAGTGGGCCAAGTACAGTACAGTATTGAAGTCATATTTCTGGTATCGTGACAAGACTAAATATGCGTGCATGTGTGGGCATAAATGTGTGCATGTGCGTGCAGGTGTGGGCAATAAAATCATACTTATTGGTCACATACACATATCTATCAGACGTTATTGCGGGTGTAGCGAAATGCTTGTTCATATGTGCATTAATGCAATCAAGTCACCTGTGATTGCGCATGCATGTATGCCTGTGCATGTGTGTATGCATGCATGTGTGTGTGTGATTTTACAGAAGAGTATAACTCTTCTCTCATTCTGGATGGGATCCCTTTGTATAGGGCTTTTGATGTCTGCTGGGTCTACATCATCCCTGCTACACCTAATATCCATACAGCATGATCTGGGGCCGTATTTATAAAGCGCCTCAGAGTGGGGAGTTTTTCCTAGCCACAGTGCTTCTACATCTGCATTTCTTGCTGTTTGGGGGTTTTAAGCTGGGTTTTCGGTACAGCACTTTGTGACAGTCGGCTGATGTGAAAAAGGGCTTCATAAATAAATGTGATTGATAGATAGGATCAGTTTAGCCTTTTAGATCATCATGAGTAAGATTAGATGGACAGAGGGAACCTGATCCTAGATCAGCAATGCTAGATAAGATTAACTTTATTTTTCCCGTCAGGGAACTTCTTGGTCTTCTTGTTTCTACAATGAAAAACGTTATGAATATGGGCCCTGATGCTATTTCAGGCCTCTTCGAAACAAACGTAGCACATATCCTAGGCGTTAATGCGGTTTTCAATGGAAATGTCAAATGGAGCACAGTTTTGACTCTCAACATTATCCATCCACTTGATTTTCAGTTAGAGTTCAACTTGCTATAAATAAATCTCTGAAATATAGAGTCAGCTATATAATCCCTTTTCTACATGTAAAAATGGTACATTCACTAGCATGTGATTCTCATCTGTTTGTAAAATACAAACCGTTGTTTTGCTCTGGTTATTCTAAATGTGTAACTTGCACATCATGCATAGCCAGACTACAACCACAGACCCAGACAACATTAAATGGTTAACTACAAAAAAACTCAGAACGTTATATTTTAATCAAATGTCAAAATTACGTTTAAAAGTAATTGTTTATTTTAAGTGACCTTGGGGAACCAGTGAACTAATTTCCTTTTGGCTTGCAAAGGAATCCTCAAATCTTACACTTACAGCAATGCATACAGGATTAGCTTGGGAAAAATGTTTCATAAGATGTGAGTTTATACCCCCAAAATAAAGACAGATAAAGACAGAATGGTTGAAGAGCGGTGTGATGCATTGTGATATCTCTATCTGATTCATATTCTAATTGCTGAGTGCTGCAGAGCCATACTTCTATTGATGAGGAGCTGGAGAGATGTGACCTTGTGGTGTGTGTGAATCGATGGGAAGTTGATAAAGCCAAGTTCATTGCTGCCTAACATAAAACAAAGCTGATTTGTTACCTAGCAAAGTCTTGCGCGTGTCAGCCCTATTATAGGATGATTTATAGACCAGCACCCAATGAAATTGTTTCAACAGCAGATTAGGGTTGGGATACCATCAGCACTAATATGACACGCTGATGTCCCGTGACAGGTACACCAGCAAACAAGTTCCTGAAATTCAGATCAAATTAGAATCCTAATAATCCTACAGGGAGCAGTAGATTTAATCAGGGGAGGAGAGGAGGATGGGGAGAAGAGGGGAAGAGAGGTGAGGCGGGAGGGTTGCTTGCTTTATAACCAAATAGAGGCCGACCATCGCTTTTGTGTTTCAACAACAGCTGTGTGTGTCTATTAGTGTTTTAGTGTATTATTGCATATTGATATGTCATTTAGTAAGTAAGGGGAAGGACACTAGACAAGACAAATGGTTTCACGTTTCCAGATATTCCACAAAATAACAGAGGGCAAAGAAAATATATTTCTCGCTCCATGAAGTAATTCAGTTAAAGATTTTGTTATTATATCAAATATCCCATGAGAAAATATTATTCTCAGCATTATACAAAATGCATGTAGTGTATTACGTTTCAAACATATGCTGTGCCACAAATAGAAATATGAATGTGTTTTAATGTTGTGCAAGGACTCTTCTAAAGACCTCGATGGCTCAGTTTTCATAAAGTCCCAGTGTCCTCAGAATGAGAAAATACTTTCTTAATGGCATGAATATTGTTTTCCAATCAAATCCAGTTGTAGTCTGTAGTCTGATATTTGAAGATCAAGTATTTAAACCTGTAAAAGTAATAAGAATATATATTTTATAGATATAACCATTGTAATATAAATTAAGATATGCATCTGAAACAGAAAACCAAGGAACCTTGTTGTTGACAGACGCTATGACTGTGTACACTGGTCTAGCTGTGACCTGACTTCAGCTTAGATGTGGGGCCAGTGGCGCAATGGATAACGTGTCTGACTACGGATCAGAAGATTCTAGGTTCGACTCCTGGCTGGCTCAATACTTTATTTAATTGATTGAAATCAAGCTGGGAATGATACTGTATACCTTTCAGTGCTTCTGGCTGTTCCTCACTTCAAACACATTTTAGACGGATTTCATCTGGACATTCCCATCATCTCTGAGAAAAATGATGGAGCTTTGAAATCCAACAGGCATAATGTCAACATTTAAAGATTTGTCTGTGATGTGTATTTTAAGTATGTGTCTTCCCATATGGTCTAGCGGTTAGCATTCCTGGTTTCACCCAGTTGTCCTTGGTTCAACTCCCGGTAATGGGAAAGAATATCTTGTCATTAGGTACGCAGTGTGTAACAACAGATTGCTGCATTTTAACTGGCAGCAGTTTCACATAACACAACAATATTCCTCAGCAACAGGAAATGTGACATGTTATGTAGATTCAGATTATACAAGGCTTTTTAAACGTTGAATACACTTCATTGCTGCATTTCTTTGCTCTGCAGTAAAATTCATGCGACAACAGGAAGATCAAATTAAGATATGCATCTGTAACAGAATCCCAAGGAACCTTGTCGCTGACAGACACTATGACTGTGTATACTGGCCTAGGTGTGACCTGACTTCAGCTTGGCCGTGCGGCCAGTTTCACAATGGATAACGTGTCTGATAACAGGTCGGAAGATTGAATATTTGACTCCTGTTTAGTTCAAAACTAGATTTATTTGACCAAAATCAAGCTGGGAAAAATACTGTATACTTTTCATTGTGTCTGGCAGTTCTCGATTCAAACACATTTTAGACTGATTTTATATGGGACTTTTCCCAAACATCTCTGAGAAAAAAGATGGAGCTTGTAATTACAACAAGCATCATTTCGATGTTATGGATTTGTCTGTGATGTTTTTTTAAGTAACTGTCTTCCCATATGGTCTGGCGTTTAGGATTCCTGGTTTTCGCCCGGGTTGAACTCCCAGTATGGGAAAGAACATCTTGTCATTTGTGATGCACTTGTGTAAGAAACAGATACCACATTTTAAATGGCAGCAGAAACACACAACACAACAATATTCCCCAAGCAACAGGAAATGTGACATGTTTTGTAGATTCATAATTTACAAGACTTTTTAAACATTGATACACTTCAAGTTCTGCATTTCTTGCTCTGCAGTAAAATTCATGGAACAACAGGAGGATCAAATTAAGATATGCATCTGAAACAGAAAAACCAAGGAACCTTATGTTGACAGACGCTATGACTGTGTACACTGGTCTAGCTGTGACCTGACTTCAGCTTAGATGTGGGGCCAGTGGCGCAATGGATAACGTGTCTGACTACGGATCAGAAGATTCTAGGTTCGACTCCTGGCTGGCTCAATACTTTATTTAATTGATTGAAATCAAGCTGGGAATTGATACTGTATACCTTTCAGTGCTTCTGTCTGTTCTCACTTCAAACACATTTTAGACGGATTTCATCTGGACATTCCCCTCATCTCTGAGAAAAATGATGGAGCTTTGAAATCCAACAGGCATAATGTCAACATTTAAAGATTTGTCTGTGGATGTGTATTTTAAGTATGTTCTTCCCATATGGTCTAGCGGTTAGGATTCCTGGTTTTCACCCAGGTGGCCTGGGTTCAACTCCCGGTATGGGAAAGAATATCTTGTCATTAGGTACGCAGTTGTGTAACAACAGATGCTGCATTTTAACTGGCAGCAGTTTCACATAACACAACAATATTCCCTCAGCAACAGGAAATGTGACATTTTATGTAGATTCAGATTATAGGAAGGCTTTTTAAACGTTGAATACACTTCATTGCTGCATTTCTTGCTCTGCAGTAAAATTCATGCGACAACAGGAAGATCAAATTACGATATGCAACTGTAAACAGAAATCCCAAAGAACCTGTTCGCTGACAGACACTATGACTGTGTATAACTGGCCTAGGTGTGACGTGACTTCAGCTTGGCCGTGCGGCCCAGTTTCACAATGGATAACGTGTCTGATAACAGGTCGGAAGATTGAATATTTGACTCTGTTTTGGTTCAAAACTAGATTTATTTGACCAAAATCAAGCTGGGAAAAATACTGTATACTTTTCATTGTGTCTGGCAGTTCTCGATTTCAAACACATTTTAGACTGATTTTATATGGGACTTTTCCCAAACATCTCTGAGAAAAAAGATGGAGCTTGTAATTACAACAAGCATCATTTCAATGTTTATGATTTGTCTGTGATGTTTTTTTAAGTAACTGTCTTCCATATGGTCTGGCGTTTAGGATTCCTGGTTTTCGCCCGGGTTGAACTCCCCGTATGGGAAAGAACATCTTGTCATTTGTGATGCACTTGTGTAAGACAGATACCACATTTTAAATGGCAGCAGAATCACACAACACAAACAATATTCCCCAAGCAACAGGAAATGTGACATGTTTTGTAGATTCATAATTTACAAGACTTTTAAACATTGATACACTTCAAGTTTGCATTTCTTGCTCTGCAGTAAAAATTCATGGAACAACAGGAGGATCAAATTAAGATATGCATCTGAAACAGAAAACCAAGGAACCTTGTTGTTGACAGACGCGTATGACTGTGTACACTGGTCTAGCTGTGACCTGACTTCAGCTTAGATGTGGGGCCAGTGTGCAATGGATAACGTGTCTGACTACGGATCAGAAGATTCTAGGTTCGACTCCTGGCTGGCTCAATACTTTATTTAATTGATTGAAATCAAGCTGGGAATGATACTGTATACCTTTCGTGCTTCTGGCTGTTCTCACTTCAAACACATTTTAGACGGATTTCATCTGGACATTCCCCATCATCTCTGAGAAAAATGATGGAGCTTTGAAATCCAACAGGCATAATGTCAACATTTAAAGATGTGTCTGTGATGTGTATTTTAAGTATGTGTCTTCCCATATGGTCTAGCGGTTAGGATTCCTGGTTTTCACCCAGTTGGCCTGGGTTCAACTCCCGGTATGGGAAAGAATATCTTGTCATCAGGTACGCAGTTGTGTAACAACAGATGCTGCATATTAACTGGCAGCAGTTTCACACAAACACAACAATATTCCCTCAGCAACAGGAAATGTGACATGTTATGTAGATTCAGATTATACAAGGCTTTTAAACGTGAATACACTTCATTGCTGCATTTCGTGCTCTGCAGTAAAATTCATGCGACACAGGAAGATCAAATTAAGATATGCATCTGTAACAGAAATCCCAAGGAACCTTGTCGCTGACAGACACTATGACTGTGTATACTGGCTAGGTGTGACCTGACTTCAGCTTGGCCGTGCGGCCAGTTTCACAATGGATAACGTTCTGATAACAGGTCGGAAGATTGAATATTTGACTCCTGTTTGGTTCAAAACTAGATTTATTTGACCAAAATCAAGCTGGGAAAATACTGTATACTTTTCATTGTGTCTGGCAGTTCTCGATTCAAACACATTTTAGACTGATTTTATATGGGACTTTTCCCAAACATCTCTGAGAAAAAAGATGGAGCATTGTAATTACAACAAGCATCATTTCAATGTTTATGGATTGGTCTGTGATGTTTTTTTAAGTAACTGTCTTCCCATATGGTCTGGGCGTTTAGATTCCTGGTTTTCGCCCGGGTTGAACTCCCAGTATGGGAAAGAACATCTTGTCATTTGTGATGCACTTGTGTAAGAACAGATACCACATTTTAAATGGCAGCAGAATCACACAACACAACAATATTCCCCAAGCAACAGGAAATGTGACATGTTTTGTAGATTCATAATTTACAAGACTTTTAAACATTGATACACTTCAAGTTTGCATTTCTTGCTCTGCAGTAAAATTCATGGAACAACAGGAAGGATCAAATTAAGATATGCATCTGAAACAGAAAACCAAGGAACCTTGTTGTTGACAGACGCTATGACTGTGTACACTGGTCTAGCTGTGACCTGACTTCAGCTTAGATGTGGGGGCCAGTGGCGCAATGGATAACGTGTCTGACTACGAATCAGAAGATTCTAGGTTCGACTCCTGGCTGGCCCAATACTAAATTTAATTGATTGAAATCAAGCTGGGAATGATACTGTATACCTTTCAGTGCTTCTGGCTGTTCTCACTTCAAACACATTTAGACGGATTTCATCTGGACATTCCCCATCATCTCTGAGAAAATGATGGAGCTTTTGAAATCCAACAGGCATAATGTCCACATTTAAAGATTTGTCTGTGATGTGTATTTTAAGTATGTGTCTTCCCATATGGTCTAGCGGTTAGGATTCCTGGTTTTCACCCAGGTGGCCTGGGTTCAACTCCCGGTATGGGAAAGAATATCTTGTCATTAGGTACGCAGTTGTGTAACAACAGATGCTGCATTTTAACTGGCAGCAGTTTCACATAACACAACAATATTCCCTCAGCAACAGGAAATGTGACATGTTATGTAGATTCAGATTATAGAAGGCTTTTTAAAACGTTGATACACTTCATTGCTGCATTTCTTGCTCTGCAGTAAAATTCATGCGACCACAGGAAGATCAAATTAAGATATGCATCTGAGAGAGAATAGAGTAGATGGCACGGTGTCAAAATTTGATTGATGACCCTATGTGAACTCTATGTGAACCCTATGTAGTGATGACGTGTGCATGTCTTCTGGTCAGGCAAGCCTGGTTAGGTGGGGGCTATGGGTTGAGTAAGGGTCCATTTGACAGGCGTTAATATTGATGACCCACGCCTGAGACAAGCCTGTGTAGGTGGGGGCTATGGGGTGAGTAAGGGTCCCTTTGACAGGCCGTTAAATGATTGATGACCCAAGCCTGATTTATGACCCTATGTAATGATTTATGACCCTATGTCATGTAGAAGGGTGCATTGCCCAGGGGGGTGGTGGGGTTGAGTAAGTGACCATGTGTCAGGTCAACCTGTTACTGTTTCTCACGGTTTGGGTTGGTTAAGGCCCCTTATAAAGCCGCTGAACAATACCCTGTTTAAGAGTGCACAAGATCTTAAGAATAACCATGGAATTTGGGACGGTACCAAAGCAGTGATGACTGTAACAACTGAAACAGGCCTTCGGGTTGCCCATAGAGCAAGGGCAAAGTATCAACCAGCAATATATGATGCGCCAAAAAAACGTTTTTTAAATGTGTATAGAAACCCAAATACCGCCAGCAAATGCTCTGACCAGATCAAGTGTTGATGTCTAATGGCCAGCAGTGGGGGGTATCGGTTTGATTACCTGGCCTGTAGAGTGACCCTCTATACGGTAGATGAAGGAGAAGAATATACAGACCAGACTGTAGGCTTGGAATATGGTGTTGAAGACTGGTCGGTTTTGCGCAAGGTTGTGTGTCCTGAACTGAGCCTTATCACCAAGGGTATAGTGTGTTCACGGGCCACGAGACCCGTTGGGAAGGTACCTCCCCGGACTCCTCAGGACAAATATTTCACAGGGTGAAAATACAAAGAAAGAATGGCCGACCGTGCGGCAGCGTGGAGTTCTATATCGGCACCGAGGCAATCCGAAACACAAACTTAGGGGTGGTGGCCTGACTGGGGATACCCGACTGCGTCTGCTTATTCCTTTTAACAGTTGGGATGTACTGGAATTGAAAATGTTGCAACCGTTGGATGCTCTCTTTGTACAGAGCCAACAGCGTCAGAGCCTTGTTCATTTAAAGAAGTGCATAATATATACGAATCGTAAAGATTACGATGCAAAAGAGCCTCAAGAAGATACAGCGTCAGAAGAAAACTAAGTAAGCGGATGCTTTAACCCCGCCCCCCAGATACCCAAGGGCCTTGTTCTACAATAAAAAGAAAAAAAGCAGACAGTTCTTCATTTCAGCATACACCATGGATCTCCAGACCATCTACGAGGAAGCCACTACGTCATGGGGGCCCGACACTAAAGACTCTATGCCACGAAGCCCTACACTCTACGCACCCCTGGCAAGACCCGTGACACCCCGACATTTACCCCAGCCTGAGGATGTGTTTGATGGGGTGGCCAGTACTGTTTTTGTGGATACAATCAAGGCCTCTGTAGCTACACTTTTAAACGTGGTGATTGGCGAATATATACGAGAAAAATGCATCGGCTGTGAGATCAATCATCCCAGCCAGCGTCGTCATCCTTGCCTCTACGACCCTCCTAGATACTACTTTTTCAATCATTTTGAGGAGCTGGTGAAAAGACTGTGGTCCTGCCGTTTTATACCAGCGCTGGTCATCGCCCTGGAGTCTATGGGTATTGCGCCGTCTATCCCTAGAGTTTACGGGGTAACCGAAGCCTTCCTACATGAACTGAAGGAGGTCCTCTTCATCCATGAGAAACTCAAAGAAATCCGACACACCCCTGGTGGACGACAACAAATACAGGGAAGCTGTGATGGCTGATGTGATGCTTTTCTGGCTCAATAAATCCCAAGAGACCGAGTGACATTTTGTTTATTTAGAGCTATGGGTAACTATGTGTCTACGATGTTTGAGCGAATAAATACATTTTTTCTTTGAGAGACCTTACAAATGTTATGCATCAGATTATTGAAATAAAGTGAACAATGTAAAGTTCTACACAACCCACAATACAGGGGTTATTGTAGAGCGTGTGTTAAAAATGGAGCAAATCATGAAACATGTCCGACATACGGGCGAGAGTTTACAATGGTCACATATGGTATCAAGGCTTGTTGAGGATTCTGAAGAACTAGAAATAACTTTGGCTAAGATTTTACATTATTTGTTTGAACCACCCTTTAATGTGAATGTGTATCATATTTGTTGTTTATATACTTATATATCAGACGTGTGTGTTTTAAAAATTCAGCGAAACAACCTGTAAATCTAAACAATATATACAGGGTGTTGCATGCTGTGATTGTTGAGAAAACGGGGACTTGTATCTTGCAACAAATCCTGAATTGTCTGTATACGTAATAATTGTTGCATTCTTAAAATAAAAATTCACAAACTGAAATGTTGTCGTTATATGAAAGTGGCTCATTACAGTTATTGTACCTCAGAGAGGCAAGAAGGATGGCTGAGCAGCTGTTGAAAAACATATATTATAATCCCTCTAACCCGGGTCTTATGGGGGTAAAGAGCGTTTACAGAGAGCTATAGTCGAAGAAACAGGGAGTCTGTAAGCGATGCTAAAGTGAATGATGGTTATCAGAGCAAGATGCCTACCTCTACATAAACCTGTAAGAAAACATTTCCAAGAAATAGAGTTTTTCTTCTACGCATCCATTATCCCAATTCAGGCGGATCTATGTGACATGCAGTCCCTTGCCGATAAAAATGATGGAAATCGCTACATGCTAACGGTTATAGATATTTTCTCTAAATTAGCCTATGTAAGGGTGTTAAAAAATAAGAGCGGGGCAGAGGTGACCAGGGCTTTGAATCGATCTTGAAGCAGGAGGCGCCCCCAAGAAAGTGCAGACGGATGGCGGAAAAGAATTTTTTAATAAACATTTCAGAAGCTAATGAATAAGTATAATATAGTACATTTTGCTACAGGCTCTGATTTGAAAGCTTCGGTTGTGGAACGCTTTAATAGGACTTTGAAAGAGCGGATGTGGCGCTATTTTACAGCTCACAACACCAACCGATATACAGACATAGTTCAGGATTAGTAAACGGTTACAACCACAGCTACCATAAGACTATACGTATGAAGCCCTCGGAGGTCTCTTCGGAAAACTCTTTTCAAGTCTTTAAAAATATGTATGGTTTGTTTCCCACTTCGCCGTAAGAAAAAAATGACTTTTAAATTCCTAGTGGGTGACTTGGTGCGTATATCACAGTTGAGGGGTGTTTTCGACAAAAAATACGAACAAGGCTTAGCTCGGAGTTGTTTACCGTTACCCGAATGTCGCCACGCATTTCCGCCGGTCTACAAATTAAAAGATTATGACGGGGATCTTATAGAGGGATCTTTTTATGAGAAGGGAATTACAGAAGGTCCAGTTGGGTAAAGACAAAGTCTTTCACGTGGAGGAGATTCTAGATCAGAAGAGAGAAAAGGGTAAAAATGGTTGCTGGTCCGCTGGAAAAACTGGCCTCAAAGTTCAACAGTTGGGTATTGGAGCAGGATGTGGTGGAGGCAACGGGGGTTAATTTAAACCCCTAGTCATGATAACTAGCGCATCATTCGCGTGTACACAGTTGGGCATCATGGAACACAGCGGCTTCTACCTGACTCTCCCCAGTACTGCGTCGGCACAGATATATCGTAATAATCAGAGTTCGAAGTATACACCAATTTTCCAAAGCCTATAGAGTTATCAGAGGCTTGGGAAGTAGGTCTCAGCGAGATTACATACCCCCATAGTTGGTATAATATCAAAGCTAAGGACCGTGATTTTATTGCAAAAGGTTCTCGGAACCTGCGAAACTTATTAAGCTTAAAAAAGGTTTCTATAGAACCGTCGACAGGATCGTCTCAGAGTTGAATGAACACCTAACCCTGAACAAGATGGAAATATTCCTATTCTACAATCCCATCCATAAAAGGATACAATCTCAGGGCCTGCTAACGGAGGTATAAAGACCAGCGGTAATTTATCCTACATGTTGGGGATGGGTCCCAATAAATGGACGTATGTGAACGATAAATTATTCCCATTCCCTGCGGATATACATGCAGGCTTTTACAACCTATTGGTCTATACCGACATCATAACCTATCAAAGGGTCGGAGACAGCTGTGTGCCCCTCCTGCGAACAGTTCATATAGACGGCAAGGATGGGGACATCGTCACTGTCAATTATGACAAGCCGCACTACGTACATGTCAGCAAGAACTATATTGAAAACATTCTGGTTGAGCTTAAAACGGATCAGAACGAAAACATTGAATTTACTTATGGTAAAACGATTGTAAAACTCCACTTTAGACCACCAAAACCTCTCTACATATATAATAGCTGTATTATATTTATAAACATAATACAAATAAAAGGGTTATGGAGCACCATCAGCTCGACCCTAACCGTTATGTTTCATACTATGTGGATCAAGTGGGTAATGGACTACCAGGATATCATGGAGCGCCGACAATGTATGGTTCGGGGATAGGAGGTATATTCCGTAACCTCTTCAGGATGGTTTTACCGTTTATGAAGAGAGGCTTCAGCATAGCCAAACCACATTTAAAATCAGCGGCTAAAAATATAGTAAGTGAGGTTGTAGCCAATGCTATGACCGAAGGGCGTCCACCAGAGGTGGAGCATCAAGAAGGCTCGGGGCTTATGATATTGTCTCGAAGGCCAAAAAAGAGACCTCCTGGTTAAGGCGTAGACCTGCACCTAAAAAGCGGCGGTTAACTGTTAAAAGAACCTCAGTAAGTCAAAGACGGGGTAAAGTGAGGAGGTCTGTACCAAAACAGGCTAAAGAATACTAGGAAGTATTTTCTAAAAGAATAAGTGACATGGCTCTTTTACATCGAATGTCCCTCTGAAGCTATAAAGACAGAACTTGATCTTTTCACGGCACCGTTAACGCAGCATTCAATAGATAGATCCAGTTATGTGGAGATAGCCCCTCTCTCTGCTATTACCGATAACGGGCCTATCGAATTTTTCATACCAGGCCATGGTGACAACTATCTGGACCTCAACAACACCTTGGTGCATTTACGTCTAAAAGTGACCAAAGAGATGGGTCTAATATGCAGACGATGCCAAAGTGAGTCTCATTAATTACCCCTTGGCCACCATTTTCTCCAAGTTGATGTGACTTTGGGTGAACGCCTAATCAGTCAAAGCAGCGCTACATACCCTTATAGAGCCATCATGGAGTGTTTACTAAACTACTCCGAAGACACTCTCAAAACCCAATTTAGCGCCGGGCTGTTAGCAAGGATACTGCAGGAGCCTCTATGGAATCGACAGACCCTTCCACCGGTGCAAACAAAGGACTAGCGGCACGAGCTCGCTACTTGCGCCGAATCTCGAGAGTTTCATTTGCTAGGCCCTATACACTCTGACATTTTCTTTCAAGAACGGTTTTACTCTTAAATTCGGTTG